>NC_142814.1:29449289-29600386 GCF_049724085.1 Artemia sp. Qi Xiang Cuo | reverse complement strand
GCAGTTATGTAATTATGTAAATGAAGCGTTGACATCAATGAGTGAAACTTGATATTTATGTAATTTTTATTGTGGAGTGTAATTAAGAATACTGTTCTTTATGGCCTGTTTTTTGGCTTATAATAAATTTAATATAATTTTTAATTATTATTATTATTATTATATTTACTACATTCAATTTTGCACAACGGTTCATGTATCTTGAATTAACTCAGGGATATAACATATCTACTAAACCTGTCATCCCATTTGAAAGTAAATCTACTCCCTGGTGCTATCTCTACCACAACATTTGCAGCTATTTTTTCACTTCATCACTATTCTCTTCCTCCTGTCTCATAATGTCCAATAGAGCAAAAGTTGCTCATTTTTGTAATATACAAGAGATTGTAATGTACAAAAAATTGTAATATACAATTTTTGTAATATGCAAGAGAAATTGATTGCGTGACTAACTTAACAGCCAATCGGAAGCATGCAGCAGGGTTTTTCAAGGATCCTGCTAACTGGACAACCAAGTTACATTACAGGGTTTTTCCATGCACCTTATTAACTTGACAGCCAGGTTGTGTAACAGGGTTTTTCCAAGCCCCTTACGAGTCTAACAGCCAAGTTATGTTACAGGGTTTTCTAACCATCTTACTGACTTGACAACCAAGTTATGTAATAGAATTTTCTCTAATTATCTTAGTAATTTGACAGCCTAGTTAATAGCAAAGTTATGTAAAAGGGTTTTTCCAAGCACCTTACTAACTTGGCAGCCAAGTTACGCAACGGGGTGTTTCCAGACGATAATATGAGGCTACTCACTTTTTGTAAATAGGTGTAGAAGGGCACGCAAATCCGGGCGACAGATTCTACGATCAATACAAGTAGTATGATGAAATACTATAGTGTAATTCATTACTTGCGAATAAAATGACGTAATTTTAATTTAAAATAATTTTAGAGGGCATATACATCATAGCAGTACAAAAGTCATGACGTCATCTTCCCAATATATAGCACAGATTTGAAAAAAGGTTTTTATGTGCCGTTAGCTTATAGAAACAAAAGAACATAAAATGTCAGTTAAAAGTAGAAAATTAAGAAGGAAAAGTAGAAAATTAAGAAGTAAAGTGAGGAAATCCGCTCAGAAGGGAGTAAACGGGTTATTTGATGCAGTTCTTGAAGAGGACCTAGAAACAGCAAAGGAAT
The DNA here is from genome assembly GCF_049724085.1 of Artemia sp. Qi Xiang Cuo. Taxonomy (NCBI): domain Eukaryota; kingdom Metazoa; phylum Arthropoda; class Branchiopoda; order Anostraca; family Artemiidae; genus Artemia; species Artemia sp. Qi Xiang Cuo. Next base: position 29,599,189 of record NC_142814.1, on the reverse strand, counting down.
TGATAAACTCTTATGAGCTGTCTTACTCAAAAGAATGTTCAGATGGATACGTATTACTTTGTGAAGCTATCAACAAGGATATGGCTATTGCTAAATTACTTTTACATCACGACAGTATATATAACATTAAAAACCAAATGCCTTTTTATACTACACCACTTCATTTGGCAGTTATTAGAGGTGATATAGAAGTTGTTAAGATGGTTTTAGATAAAGGTGCAAGGATTGATGCAAAAGACTCATGGGGTGAAACTCCACTTTATAAAGCAGTAAGAACACAAAATTTTGACAAAAAATTATTTACGCGTCATACAATACAATATGGAGATGGTGTTCGTTATATTTGTGATATTCGAAAGCTTAACGTGGATATAATTGTTGATTATCTTTTGAACAATGGAGCTGATGTTAATATAAGAGCAAATGATGGTTGTAGTCCACTTCATGAAGCTGCTTTAAAAGGCAACTCACATACTCTGAAATTATTGCTAGAACACGGTGCTACAGTTAACTCTAGAGACAAATATGGGAAAACAGCTCTTCATTATGCTTGTTCTAGAAGGCGTGAGCGTGATATTAAAATGCTTCTGGAATATGGATCTGACATAAATATTATATGTAAAAAAGGTGATGTAGCTCTTGATTCCCTAACTTGGGATATAAAGAATGCAATGCATATTATTTACCACATAATAAAAATGAAAGCGGCAAATTTATATGTATGTCAAAGAAATGAACGAGAGAAAAATTATATAATAAATTATATAAAGGACTGTGTCTATTTTAACGGCTATATTGATTTTTATTACGAAGAAGGGGATTTTCGGGATCGATGTGAGACAGAACTAGCAAGCATGAAGAGAAAGAACATTGTTAATTCCACTATATCATTTTATGACATTTTGGCAAAAGGAGAAAGCTCGTTAGCGGCATGCATGAGGAATGAAAATGTAGTGGCAGTTTCAAACACAGCAAACTGCGAAACAGAGTTTCCATTATATGCTGGCATACTAAAAAGTAACTTCAGAAAGGGTATGAAAAGGAATGAGTTACTTGAGTTGGCCAATAGAAGCTCCAACGGCTATGCTGAGTTACCATATATATGTGCTGAAAAAATATTTAGGTATCTAAGCAATGAAGACTTGAGAAATGTGATAAATATTTTTTAGCCTCATTGAATTAGTTAAGGAAGAATGGTGAAATTGAGGGCTTCTGACATAAACATATCGATGTACCATATAAACGAATATTAAAATATTTTAGTGGTAATTCTGGAAAAGCATCGGCGTCAAGTTAAGGGATTAAGAGCATAAATAATAAATCTAAGACTGGGTAATGTCAAATAAACCATCGTCAGCACATTTGGGACTAGAAATTGAAGGTCATTCATTAAAAGAGAAAAAAGAAAATGTGAAATTGTAAAATCAACATATACTATTGATTAACGTACTTGAAACATTTCCCTAAATAATTGAAATCACCTTTGTTTTATAATAATGCAAATTACAGGAAATCTAAATGTCTTGAAATATTAATTTTTTTTATAGATCTGAAATTTTTTTTGTCCCCAAGGCTAGTTTAATACAAGATTTAACGAATGATACTTTATTATTCAGAAAGATGAATGAAATATAATATGTTGTAGACAGAACAATAATTAATTGATATTTTTCGTCAAATAAAAAAGTTTCTTTTTGTGTTAAAGCTGCCATGGATATAATAAAAAAGACACTGGTATAAACGTATATTCATTTAAAATTTATGAAAGTTTATATAAAACCATGATAATTAGGTTGAAATGAAATTTGATAATCGCTAAATGAAATTTAATAATTATTTAATTAATAATTAAATGTAATTAAACTAGAGAAAGAAGTACAATATGGCACTTTCTATGTGACATTTGGGTTCACATTAAATGTGATATGGTGTCTGCAATTTTCTTAGTGAGAGTACTAGGGGTGATAATCAAAGCAAAAAAAGAAGAAATACAGACAAAACCAATTGGAGCTAACCATCAACTAACAACAGGTTTTAATCTTGAATCAAACAGTTCGAGGTAACAAACTGTAAGTAAGGAGCGACCCGGCTCAATAGTAACCGAAACTCTAAAAAACGCAATTTTGATACCAATAGATAGGCCTACATGAAAAGAATAAAATTTTTATGCTGATTTCAAATTTATAAGTTTCATCAAGCATAGGGTTACCCATCAAAAGCTACGTGCCGGAGAAAATTTGCCTTATTTTTGAAAACGATTATTTTCGTAGAGGTTTCAAGCTCCTATTTGCAAAAATGTGGAATTTTGTATTTTTTGCCAGAAGAAAGATTACAGATGAAAGATTACGGAAAGATCTCCAGGGGTGATCGTATCGACCCAGTGGTCCTAAAATATCACGGGAGGGCTAATTCAAACGGAAATTAAAAGTTCTAGTGCCCTTTTTAAGTGACCGAAATTGGAGGGGAACTAGGCCCCCTCCCACGCTCATTTGTTTCCCAAAGTCACCCGATCAAAATTCTGAGATAGCCATTTTGTTCAGCATGGTCGAAAAATATAGTAACTATGTCTTTGAGGATGACTTAATCCCCCACAGTCCAGGGTAAGGGCTGCAATTTATGAACATTGCCCAATGTTTACATATAGTATTGGTTATTGGGAAGTATACAGACGTTTTCAGGGGGAATTTTGTCTGGTAGTGGGGGGAGTCGGGGACTACTCGGGAGGATCTTTCCATGGAGGAAGTTTTCATGGGGGTAGGAACATTGCTATGAATGGGGCGCTAGATTTCCAAGCACTATTTTAAAAAAATGAACAGAAATTAAATAAAAGAAAAAAGTTTTCAACTTAAAACATTTTCAACTGAATACTTTTCAACTAAAAACTTATCAACATCAAAACTTATAACGAACAGAAACTATTACGCTTATGATTAGGTTCGCTCCCTAGTCAATACCTCACTCTTTACGCTAAAGTTTTTTCTTAGTACTTTCATAAGAGCTATTTATTCTAATTAATTAAAAACAATTCTGAAAAATAAGTTTTTCAAAGAAAAGTAAAGGCCATTTCAAACTTAAGCTCAGCAGATACAAATACCTATTAAAATTCAAACTCAAAACGACCAGAAATTACTATTAAAGAATAAATAAAACCCAAAACGAAAAGAAATTAAATAAACAATAATAGCAAAAAATATACAACAAGTAATAATATAAATGAAAAAATAGATCTTAAATCGAGTAATGCTTGGATTGAATATGAAAGTCAAGCTTAAAACGAAAAAAAAAATATTTCGCTATTAAAGTATAAATGAAACTTAAAACAAACAGAAATTAAATAAACAATCAATGCAAACAAACATACAATAAATATTAATGTAAATGAATAAATAAATTTTAAAACGAGTGAAACTTAAATTGAGCACAGAAATCAAGCTTGAAACAAACAAAAATCACTACAAACAAGAGTTTGGATATTGCCTCCTTCTCTCACTGTAAAAGTCTAAAACCCACAACGCCATTGGCACTTTACTCAAAACCAATTTTATTACAAATGTTATCTTTTGTACTTAATATTGAAAATAAACATTAAAATTATAGTAAAATTTTGAACTGATCAGCGTTCAGCAATTAATATCATCATACGTCAAATATTCATTTTAATTTATTAGTTCTTTCTAAAGTTGTTCAAGATGAATATAGTTTCACTACAAACTAGCGTTTGGATACTGCTCTCTTCCTTAACTGTAAATAAAAACCAAAAGCCTACTGCGTCATTGGCGCTTCACTTAAAATGAATTATATTACAAACATTTTTTTTTCCAGTTCTTACAGCATTGAAAAAAAAAAAAAAAATCATAGTGAAATAAGTTCTTGAACTGATGAATCTTTCAACAATTAATATCATTTTATATCAAATATTCAATTTGAGGTTGTTTATACTTTCCAAGAATGTTCAAGACGCATATAGTTTTCAGTAAAGCACCAATGACGCAGTAGGTTTTAGACTTCTACAGTGAGAGAAGGTGGCGATACCAAACTCTTCTTTGCAGTGTTTTTTGTTTGTTTTAAGCTTGATTTGCCTATTCAATTTAAGTTTCACACGTTCTAAGATTTGTTTATTCATTTACGTTAGTATCTACTGTATGTTTGTTTGCCTTGGTTGTTTATTTAATTTCTGTTCGTTTTGATTTTCATTTATACTTATTTTTATTTCCTTTTAAGCTTGATTTTCATATTCAATCAAAGCATTACTCGCCTTAAGATCTATTGATTCATTTATATTATTAGTTGTTATATGTTTTTTGCTATGATTGTTTATTTATTTTCTGTTTGCCTGGGCTTTCATTTATTCTTTAATAGTAATTTCTGGTCGTTTTGAATTTGAATTTTAACAGGTATTTGTATCTGCTGAGCTTAAGTTTAAAATGGCCTTAGCTTTTTTTTGAATAACTTATTTTTCGGAAAGTCTTTTTAAATCAATTTTTGTTCGTTTTTGATTGCAAAAAGTTACAAGTTTTTAAAAGTTCTTTATTTCAAAATCATACTTTTATTTAAACATCAAATGTTAATCAAAGTATCAAAACTGGTATCAAAGTAACAATATCAAAGTGAAAAAATGGGTTTGTGTCAACCTCAGAGTCTTTATTATCTGAGGTTTGAACTATTCTTAACAAAATGGCTATATCGAAACTTTTATCGGATGGGTTTGGGGAAAAAAGGGCGGTGGGGGGGGCTTCTTGCCCTCGGATATCTTTCGACTCTTAAAAAGTGACCTAGAACTTTCTATTTTCAATCAAATGAACCCTCTCTGAAGTTTATACGAGCATCCCTTCTATAAGAACCATATATACCCACACTTACAACGCTTGTCCCTGGGTCCTGGGGAGATGTGTCGAACCTGGAGTTTTAATACCTGATGTTGGAACTATTTTTAACAAAATAGTCTCCTCAACTTTTTATCGGATGGGTTTATTCATCCAATAAACCCAAAGGCGAGAAGGGTGGGAGGGGCTAGTTGCCCTCCGATCTTTTTTTACTCTGAGAAAATGAACTAGAACTTTTAATATTCATTCAAGTTACCTCTCTTTGAAGTTTATACGAGCATCCCTGTCATAACAACCATATACGGTCCCAGGATATAGCATATAATGCCTTCTCCTCGGACCCTGAGGTGTTGTGTTGACACCGGAGTTTTTGTTATCTGACCTTTGAACTATTTTAAAAAATGGCTATCTCAAAATTTGTATCGGATGGGATTGGCGAAAAAAGGGTGAGGGGGGGGGGGCTAGGGACCCTCTGATCTCTTTTGACTCTTAAAAATTAAACTAGAACTTTCAATTTCCATTCAAATAAGCCCCCTTTGAAGTTTATAGGACGACCCCTTCCATATGAAGTGCTTCTAAAAAAAAAATGTAGTGTGGGAGGAGGCTAGCTGCCCTCCGATCACTTTTGACTCTTAAGAAGTGAATCTTAAGAAGTGAATTGCAACTTTCAATTTCCAATCAAATAAGCCCTATATGAAGTTTATTGGAGCATTCCTTTCATAGCAACCATATATGCCCCCAGGGCATAACTTACAACGCCTACCCCCGGGCCCTGGGGGGCTGTGTCAACACCAGAGTTTTTGTTATCTGAACTTTGAACTATTTTTAACAAAACATGCATAATTTTTTTTTATCTGATGCATTTAGGGAGTGGAGGGGGGAGGGGCTAGTTGCCCTCCGATCTATTTTGACTCTTAAAAATTGAAAAAAGAACTTTCAATTTCCAATCAAATGAGCCATCTCTGAAGTTGATACGAGCATCCCTTCAATATGAACTATATATGCCCCCCAGAACGTTACTTACAACGCCTGCCTCTAGGCCCTGAGGGGTTGCGTCAAAACAGGAGTTTTTCTTATCTGACCTTTGAAATATTTTCAATGAAATGAATATTTTAAAAATTTTATCGGATGGGCTTGGAGAACAATGGGTATAGGGAGAGGGGCTAGTTGCCATCGGATATCTTTTGACTCTTGAAAAGTGAAATAGAGCTTTCAATTTCCAATCAAATGAGCCCTTTCTGAAGTTTATAGGAACATCCCTTTCATAAGACCCATATACGCCTCTAGGAAAAAAATACAACGCCTATCCCCCGGGCCCGGGGGGGGTTGTGTTGACACCGGAGTTTTAGTTATCTAATTTTTGAACAATTTAAAAAAAAACTGGCTATCTCTAAATTTTTAGCGGATGGGTTTGGTGAAAAGGGGCGTGGGGGTGGGGAGGGACTAGTTGCCCATACATATATTGATTATTAAAAAGTGAACTAGAACTTTCAACTTCCAATCAAATGAGCCCTCTATGAAGTTTATCCGAACATCCCTTTCATAGGAACCATACATGCCTTTAGGGCAAAACTTAGAACGCCTTCCCCAGGCCCTGTGGGGGGGGGGTATATTGACACCGGAGGTTTTCTTATCCAACCTTTGAATTATTTTTAACAAAATTTCTATCTCAAAATTTTCATCAGATAGGGTTGGAAAAAAAAGGTGTGGGGGAGGGGCTAGTTGCCCTCGGATCTATTTTGAAAATTAAACAGTGAACTCTAACATTCAATTTCCAATCAAATGAGCCCTCTCTTAAGTTTATACGAGCATCCTTTTCATAAGAACCATCTGGGCCCCAGGGCATTACTTACAACCCCTGCCACCAGGCCCAGGGGGGGGAGGTCGTGTCAACACCTAAGATATTGTTATGTGACTTTTGAACAATTTTTAACTTAATGGCTATCTCAAAGTTTTTATTGGATACATTTGGGGAAAAAGAGCCGTGGGGGAGTGGGGCTAGTTCCAATCTCCAATCTCTTTTGACTCTCAAAAACTGAACTAGAACTTTCAGTTTATAATCAAATGAGCCCTCTCTGAAGTTTTTACGAACATCCCTTCCATAAGAGCCGTATATTCCCCAGGGCATAACTTAAAACCCCTGCCCTCGGGGCCTGGGGGGCTTATTGACCCCGGAGTTTTCGTCTTATGGTCTTTGAACTATTAAAAAAAATGGTCATCTTAAAGTTCTTATCGGACGGGTTTTAAGAACAAAGGGCGTGGAGGGGTGGCTAGGTGCCCTGCAATCTCTTTTAACTCCAAAAATTGGACTAGAACATTTAATTTCCAGTCAAATGAGCCCTCTTTGAAGTTTATACGAGCACCCCTTCCATAAGAAACATATATGCCCCCAGGATATAACTTACAATGCCTGCCCCCCCCCCTCCCGTCCTGGGGGGTTGCGTCGACACCGGAGTTTTTTTTTAAATGATCTTTGAACTGTTTTCAACAAAACAGCTATCTCAAAATTTTTATGGGTGCATTTGGGAAAAAAGGCATGGGAGAGGGGGGGGCGGTTACCCTCAAATATCTTTTGACGCTTAAAAAGTGAACTAGAACTTTCAATTTCCAATCAAATAAGCCCTCTCTGACGTTTATACGAGTATTCCTTCCATAAGAACCATATGTGCCTTCAGGACATAACTTATAATCCTTGCTCTGAAGACTGTGGGGGGAGTGTCCTGCTCAAAGGTATAATTTCCAGAACTTTCAACTACGTTGAACAAAATGGCTATCTCAAAACTTTGATTGGATATGTTTGGGGAAATTCAGGTCGTGGAAGGTATTTTATTCAGAGATTTCTTGTTAAAAAATTATCCAATCACTAATTAGAATCAATCACACTCCTATTTTTCAAACATTAATTAATATCGTTCATAGAGTCCAAATTTGCGAATTCCTTATCCCTTTTTGCAAATGTCAATCAAACAATTCCGATTGTAAAACCGTGTTTATCACGTTGCTAGGAAAGGTATTCAGAAGTACATGCTCTGAAAAGGTGCCAAGGAACGTAATCTCCCCAAATAACACCATTATAAGTACTCTAAGACACCTCGCTCCTATCCCTCCAAAAATATTTTATTCAGAGATTTCTTGTTAAAAAATTATCCAATCACTAATTAGAATCAATCACACTCCTATTATTCAAACATTAATTAATATCGTTCATAGAGTCCAATTTGCGAATTCCTTATCCCTTTTTGCAAATGTCAATCAAACAATTCCTATTGTAAAAGCGTGTTTAATCACGTTGCTTGGAAAGGTATCCATAAGTACATGGCCTGAAAAGGTGCCAAGGAACATAAGGCAAGCAAATAGCATAGGAAGGAACATAATCCATCCAAATCCATAGGTAAATGCTCTGGAAAGGTGCCAAGGAAGTATAGGTGTGAGAGGATACTTCGTCTTTACGCTAAAGTTTTTATTGTTTAAAAAAAAGAGTTGTGAGAAAGTCAAACTTTAGCGTAAAGAGCGAGGCGTTGAGGAGGGCACAGCCTCTTTCATATACGGAATAATTTCTGTTCGTTTTAAGATTTAATGTCGCTCCTTACTTTCAGTTTAAAAAACTTTTTTTATTTATTTAAAGGCTGCGAAAGCGGGGGTTTGGGGGGCGGCACCCCCCCAACTGTGCCTCCTAATCCCTGTACGTTTTAAGGTTCGACCTTGTAACTCAGCCTCTTTAACTCTTTAGAAAACGTAGTTTTTTTCAAATAATTTCAAAGAATAAATGAAACCCAAAACGAACAGAAATTAAAAAAACAATCATAGCAAAAACATGCAACAAGTAATAATATAAATGAATAAATAGATCTTAAAGCGAGTAATGCTTAGATTGAATATGAAAATCAAGCTTAAAACGAAAAAAAATATTTTCGTATTTAAGTATAAATGAAACTTAAAACGAATAGAAATTAAATAAACAATCAATGGAAACAAACATACAATACATATTAATATAAATGAATAAATAAATCTTAAAACGAGTGAAACTTAAATTGACTATGCAAATCAAGCTTGAAACGAAGAAATATCACTACAAACACGTGTCTGGGTATGACCTCCTTCTCTCACTGTAAAAGTCTTAAACCTGCTGCGTCATTGGGGCTTACTGAAAACTATATGGGTCTTGAACAGTCTTCGAAAGTATAAATAACATCAAATTGAATATTTGATGCATAATGATATTAATTGTTGAAAGATCCATCAGTTCAAGAATTTATTTCACTGTAGTTTTATTTTTAGTTTCAATGCTGTAAGAACTGGAAAATAAAATATTTGTAATATAATTCGTTTTCAGTTAAGCGCCAATGACGCAGTAGGCTTTTGGTTTTCATTTACAGTTAGGAAAGGAAGCAGTATCCAAACACTGTTTTGTAGTGAAACTATATTCGTCTTGAACAACATTAAAAAGATCTAATAAACCAAACTGAATATTTGATGTATAATGATATTAGTTTCTGAAAGCTCATCAGTTCAAGATGTTACTATAATTTAATGTGTATATTCAATATTAAGTACAAAAGAAAATATTTGTCATAAAATTGGTTTTCAGTAAAGTGCCAATGACCCAGTAGTTTTTAGACTTTTACAGTGAGAGAAGGAGGTCATACCCAAACTCTTGTTTGTAGTGATTTTTGTTCGTTTCAAACGTGATTTGCATATTCAATTTAAGTTTCACTCGTTTTAAGATTTATTTATTAATTTACATTAAAACCTATTGCATGTTTGTTTGCATTGGTTGTTTATTTAATTTATGTTCGTTTTAAGTTTGATTTCTGCTTCAATAGGAAAATATTTTTTTTCATCTTAAGCTTGATTTTCATATTCAATCTAAGCATTACTCACTTTAAGATCTATTTGTTTATTTATATTATTACTTGTTTTATGTTTTTGCTATGATTGTTTATTTGATTTCTGTTCGTTTTGGGTTTCATTTATTCTTTAATAGTAATTTCTGGTCGTTTTGAGTTTGAATTTTGAAAGGTTTAATTAATTACAAAAAAACTGCCAACTATCTTGCCTTGCGCTTTAGTAGAAAAAATATATTGGTATAATACAAGAGCTAAAGGAAACATTTCCAAAAATTTCCCAAAAACTTTTGGGCAATATTGCCCAAAAATTTTAGACTGAGGCGTCCTCAGTGTAAAGAAGGAAAAAATCGAAAAAAAATAGATGCTACATAGGACCTTGATTGCTAGGCTGGAAATCTGTTTATCCAGGTTATTTGTTTTAACAATAGATTCATTGTTCAAAGTACTATCATAAATCGAATTAACATATAGGTTATGTGTTTCTATTTATTGCCAAGTCGGACAAAATATTTTCTTTTAGTTATATGATCTCTCTTGCCCGTTATACAAAACTTTTGTCATTTGAAATAAAAGAAGCCTTGTAAAACTGGGCAAAATGCCTGGGGAAGTTGGAAAGATGTTCAGCCGTATACCTACTCTGCCTTTTTGACAAAATTTCCTTCCATCTTTGCCCAAGCAAAATTGAAATGAAAAATACAAATAAGGATTATAAATTGTATAATTATTTTGAATTATAGTTATAAGATAAAAGTGTTTATAGTCAACTTTTTAATTTTGCTGGGTAACGTTAGATGGTGCTGTTTCCTTTTTCTCACAGACTAACTTAAGTTTCCTCCCTCTTACGAATGTTCCTTTTTTTGAAGGGCCTTGGAAGTGCTTTGTATTATAATGTATAAGTTCAATTATCTCTTTTTCAAACAGTTTGTGGTAACGAAATGTAAGTAAGGAGCCACTTGGCTCAATAGTAACTGAAACTCTAAAAAACTAAATTTTAATATCAATAGATACATTAAAAGAATCAGCTTATTACGCTGATTCCAAATATATAAAAATTCATTAATTTTAGTGTTACCCATCAAAAGTGACGAGCCTGAGAAAATGTGCCTTATTTTTAAACATGGGGGGGGGGCTCCTTAAAATTAAAGGAATCTTAACGATAACCAGACCGTCAGATTCAGCGTACAAGAGAACCCTACTGTAAAATTTTCACGCTCCTATCTTCAAAATGTGGAATTTTGCAATTTTTGCCAGAAGACAGATCACGCATGAATTTTTGTCTGTTGTTGTTTCTTTTTTCCAGGGGTGATTGTATCGAAATAATGGTCCTAGAAGATCGGGAGAGGGTGTATTTGAACGGAAATTAAAAGTTCTAGTGCCCCTATTAAGTGTCCCAAAAGACTGGAGGGAAATTGGGCCCTATCCCACGCACATTTTTTCCGCAAAATTATCTGATCAAAATGTTGAGGTAGTAATTTCTTCAGTATAGAAAGTTATGAAATTCGAACATTGTTTACGTATAGTATTTGTTATTGGGAAGTATACAAATATTTTATTTGAGGGAGGGGGTGTGCTAGAGGTGGATTTCTTCAGGGAGAAATTTTCTCGGGGAGGAAAATTTCTGGGGGGGGGATGAATCCAGGGAAATGATACATTGGGGGGGGTTGACAGAATTAGTATACGAAATTCTTTTTAATTGTCTTACATTCTCTTTGCCAAAATTTTCATGTGGAGATATTCCCGGGGGAATTATCCAGGGCCTTTCTCCACGTGTTTTGATTTCCGGGAAATAATTTTCACGGAAGGGGGCATTTCTAAAGTGATCGAGAAACCGATTAGATTAAAGTCTCATTCAAACGAACGGATGCTAAGGAGAATTTTTCAGGCTGAATCGCCCGCAAGCAATTATACAGGGAGGGGGGATTCTCAGTGAGGATGGAACTGTCTGGACGAAATTTGAAAGGGGGGGGGTGCACTTTACATTCAATAAAATTTCCATGGAGGAGTTTTTCGTGAGGGAGAGGGGTATATTTCATAGAGGGTGAGCCAGATTTACTGGCATTATTTGAAAATCGAACAGAAATTATTCCATACATGAAGGGCTGCCCCTCCTCAGTACCTTGATAAAGTTTGCTAAAGTTTGACTGTCTGTCGCAATTTTTTAAGAGCTTCAACTGAATTACGCGGGCCTTTTAATTAGCACAGGAAGCTTTTTTCAAAAGTGCTAACAGCTTTAGCGTAAAGAGCAAGGTATTGAGGGGGGGCAACCCTTCATATATGAAATAAATGTGCCAAAATTAATGTGCAAATTTTGTTTTAATTTTCATGTACGGCGAGCTAAGTTCGAACCTGTATTAGTTGGAAAACGTTCAGAAATTAAATAAAAAAACAAGTTTTTTTAACTGAAAGTAAGAAGTAACATTAAAACTTAAAAGAAACAGAAACTATTCCGTATATGAAAGAGGCTGCCTTCTCTTCAACGCCTCGCTCTTTACGCTAAATTTTTCATTGTTTAAATGGTAGATTTGTGACAAAGAGTCAAACTTTAGCGTAAAGAGTGATGCGTTGAGGAGGGGACAACCTCTTTCATATTCGGAATAATTTCTGTTCGTTTTAAGTTTTAATGTCGCTCCTTACTTTCAGTTAAAAATAACTTATTTTATTTTATCAATAATACAGAAAGGTTAGGATGGTTAAGAGACGTTTTACGGATGAAAGAGATTGAACTACAACAAATCGAGTTTTTCGACGATGTATCTAGGCTTAAAGAAAAAGAGAACGTCCTTGGACTGTATGGAAAAGTATGATAAAGAACGATGCGCAGAGATTCAGATTTTTCTTTGACGGGGCAGAGGACAGAGAACGGTGTAATGGCGACTAGCATGTCGGCTGGCACAGTAGGAACATCAAAAACCCAATCTCTGGGCCAAGACTATGTGACTTTGAATTTTGAGTCGGAATTTTTTGCAGGTGGGGGGGGTATGGGCAAAAAAATGTCTGGTCCTAAAAAAATAGGGTACTTATCTGTTATAGTGACCCCACTCCAGAAGTGAAGTTAGGTTAATCCTAATGAAATATACCAAAATATAATGAAAATATAATACGGTACTAGTGCATTAGATGGTCACTTCTATATACTAATGATAGACGAACCTGCCAGACTGGTTATTTTAAGAGACCGCTATTATGAAATGGAATGCAAAGAGTAGTTTTTATTGCGTTTACAATATTTGAACTGTTGTTTTTTGGGGTTCAGGGGGAGGGGAAGTACCTAGGTTAGGTTACGTATTTAATATATGCTAGGCTTTATCCCCCCCCCTTAATGTGCAAATATATAGCCCAAATTTGTTTCTAAACTATTATATATTCATCATATTTTATTTTATTTCGTTAGCATTAACCAAACTTGACTTTTTAGAAGTGACCATCTAATGCACCAGTACCTATAATACTTTAGAAACAAGTTTGGGCTACATATTTGAAAAATAGGGGGGTGAGTAAATTACAGAGGTCTGCATGCCAAATGTGCTAGATACAATTTTTCTTGTATATTATGAAGTAAGAGTTGTTTTGTACCTTCACACTGTTTAAATACTTTACCCCCACCACCCCCAATGTGGAAATATATAGCCCAAATTATATATTTTTCATCTATTCTGTCACTTGCCTTTGTCTTGTCTCACGCTAAGCTGAAAGAAACTAGCGACAGAAACTGGTTCTACAATGCGTCAATGGATGAAGAACTTGAGTGGGGTCGCTATAACAGATAATTACCCAAAATAGTAGGCAATGATACCTGCTTTTTTATGCCTGTCGTCGAACATTCTTTTCTGATTGTTAATAATAACCTGTCTGTTAAACCGTTAAACGTTCCCTATGAACAAAACTAAAATATACTTTGACATATAACAATCTATTTTAAAAAGTATACAGAGTCCATTTAACTCTTTATTTGATCTACCGGAAAATCCTGATCCGTTAAGGGCAAAAGCAGCCAAGGCTCCAAGCGTTAATGTAATGGGTATCAGTGCAAGGAGCAAGATTATGGTGTCGCTCTTCTGACCGTAACTGGCTCCATAGTTGTGATATGCCTATAATGAAAATTGACTCTGTTAACTCGATATTATTATAGTAGAAGTACGGTGCTACTCAATTTAGAAACATGACGCTGCTCCATCTTGAAACATGATACTATTCGACATATAAATACAATACTACTTGATATAAATATACGTTGCTTCTTGATGCCTGTACTGGAAATACAAAAATTCAAGAAAACTTGATAATACCATAAAATAAAAAAGATGTTGATCGAAACTAGCCTAACCAAAATACAAAATTACTATGGAGCATTATGGAAAAGCATATTAGTTAGTGGAATTGTCAACTGTGACCAAAAGAGTATTTTTGACAAGCATTTGTTCTTGGTTTTGCAAAATATAGAAAGATAGATAGATAGATAATTTATTCAGCCGCTAGGCCATACACAAACATTACAATGATTAAATAAGACAACAGCCAGCATACACTTAAATAAATGGTATAACTACTAACAACAAAACAAAAACCTTAAACCCATTATTTACGTCTTTTTAAATCCTCTTTTTATAAATTCAGTCACTGCTATAATCGTCTCCCGAGATGAAGATTTAAGGATCCCAGGAAAAAACACTTCCCCATCACCTAAATACTTCAATCTCAAATCTGAAAGCCCCTGGCACACCGTCAAAAAATGGAACAAACTTTATTCCTCCATACCACATAAAGAGCAAGTATAACATGATCTCAGGCCCTGAGCCTTTCATTCAAATACTTTTAATCTACTTTTTAAAGGCAAAGCATTCGCTCTGACCTGGTACCACAGGCGCAAGTTTTCCGGTGGTAAATTCAGCTTAAAATAATATTCTAGTCCAAAAGACTCTTTTATCTTAGAATACTGACGCAAGGTTTCAGATTTTCGAATCTGTTCATGCCAGAGTTGGATCTCTTGATCCTCCTTAACATGTTTTAGCTTCCGATAAATCTCATCTGGATCGCCTCTTGGACTTTATCAAGAAGGGCTTTAACATGGAACGGCCACGATCTTTTTCTACCTTGCTGCAATAATTCAAAATATGCGGCTTTCATAAGCCTCTCATCTGGTGGTTGGATAATTTTCAGCCAAAATTTTACAACTTGTAGTAACCTTTCTAGTAGAAAGCTATCCTATAGTCCGATCCCTCACCCCTGCTGCCATCTACAATTTAGTTTAATGCTGACGGGGCACCATATATGGACATAGAGTCCCTAGGGAGAACACGTGGTTAATGGGGATCAATGACCTCTTTTTTCAAGGTCGATTTGTTTGTTGTTTCTAGGTGTAATAGCTCCGGGACGAAGGTTGCCCATGCGCATTGAATTCTAACGGGAACAATGGTATTGATCTAGGACTCGAGGGGGAAGTGAATTTCCGAGAACTTGATTGTGTAATCGAAGGGGAAATGAATTTCCGAGAACTTGATTGCGTAATCGAAGGGGGAGTGAATTTCTGAGAACCTGATTGTGTAATCCATTGGGAATATTATTGATCCGATAACGGGGAACAGGATTCCGTGTTCCCTTCTAAGTCAATAAGAGAAATTGTTTATATAGTAGCATTGGTGTGGCTATAAAGAAGGGGTTTTTGCTAGAGTTTTATTAGTCTGTGAATAGAATTCAAGGAGTGAGAAGAAGAAGAGTTTGACTTTACTCATTTGGATATATATTTGTGTGTTGATGGTGAGTGGAATGTTTACTCTATTAGAAGTTGATAGTGGAGTTGATGGCAATAATACAAGAGCACCAAACATTGCGGTGGAAATCACAAGAGGATAACGGCATTGTCTGGAATGGGATGAAGTATATGCAAGATATGTGATATCCTTGAGCAAATTTAAAATGGAGGATCAATTATGTTTCGCAGCAAAAGTTGATATAGCACATGTGAATAGACTTCAATGGGTTTTAAGTGCATTGGTAAAACATTTCGAAGACAATAAACTGTATCGCTAATTGTACATGCTCTAGTATTATTGTTGTTGTTGTAATTATTCAATAAAATTGTTTCGAAATCGAAAATGTTCCCTTTCTTTTGGTCAGGTTAGGCTAGGGGCTAAGGAATCAGGGTCAGTCTAGAGTCAGCAGTCAGAGTGAAAGGATTGAAAAATTAATATATTTGAGAAAGACAGAATTAGATCAAATCTAATGCTTATGGACAAACAGTTGATTTAAGATGACGATTTTCTAGAATCATCGCTACGACGCAGGATATTTTCTGGTTAAGGAACAATTGACAATATAATGAGGAGTATTTTTCTCCTATTGGACTATTGTGTGAAACTTTTAAAATGTGATTCAAATGCTTATAGTCAATTTATTGATATATTAATTGGAACAAAGCAGAATCTTATCGTGGATATACTTTTGAAAACATTTCCAATGGGTTCGATGTAGATGGCCCCCCCGCCATTCGAAAGAGGTAACGTCACAGAGCTACTCCTCTCCACATTCCTCCACCTTGAATTTATCGTCGAGCAGGACGATCAGTTTCGTTTTAGCTGTGAGTGAGTCAAGTGACATTGGAAACCAAAAAATGTTCTATATATGTCCATTGTGCATGTACACTCTTGGAAGTTGGACTCAATGTGAGAATTGTACAATTATTGGTGACTCTAGTGAAAAGTGTAAATTATTTAATCGTTGTAAATTACATAGAGGATATGCAATACAAATTAAAGGATGTAATTCATGTCTTGAGGAGGTGTATGACTCTCACCCTAGAGGACATCTGTGCTCCAATTGTCACTATGATATATGTTATCAATGGGAGAATACTTACCCCGCTATTACTGGAAAGAATCCCAAACGTGCTTTTAGTTTATTTCTACTAGATTGGTATCGTCGTGGATTTAAATTATTCTGGGAAGAGTAATTTGGTATACGATTCAACTGTTGGGGTAACAATACAATTGGGCTTCTACGTCATCGTTGTGACAACACTGCCTACTATGACTATCAACTAAGGGATTTTTATTTAGCAGTTACGGATTGTGATTCACCATTTGAAAACATTTTATGTGATATTGCTTCAAATAGTCAGATTGAAACTCGTGAATTTCATAAAATGAATGTAAATAGTATCATTGACTATACAAAGAGATATGACAGGAGAGAAGTTACATTATAGTGTAGAAAATGTGACCCTGACTTTGCAGTCAATCAAGATCAATTTTCAGTGAATCTAAATGATTTACCAGTACAATTGACACATGACAGTTGCCTATAGATCGAAGAAGAAAAAATCGAAAGTGAAGATTTAAAGACACTGTTGTATATATATGCATTTAATTAATAAACAAATTCACAAACACTTTTAAAGCACTTTACTCTTAGGGCACTGAAATGCATACTATTTAGGTCCGAGAGGATATGTTACACTAGAAAGTGGTTCAGAAGTGGATTGTCACTATAAATGTAGAGATATTGCTTGTAAGTATAGCCGCGACAATGGAACACAAAATATAATAGTGCATGAAAGCCACTGCTTTTAGTCGTTAGATCCTGCACCCTCTTCCGATTTTGAATAATAGTTTTCCCACTGCTCTCTATATAGTTGCTGATGTGAGGTGTGTAGAATGTATAGGGTAGACCAAGAGGATCAAAAAATTCAATCGTCTTCATTGTTTGAAAGATGCACAGCCAATGACCCGTCAGCACAGTCGACGGACTGCTATTAACAATAATCACGGTATTGTTGACACTTTGAATTTTTCCAAGAAAGTCCGAGGGTAAACAAAAGGATTTTTGCTAGGACATATAGAGGTCCATATTAAATACATTGATTATTTGACCGGTGTTCTTGGCACTAAGTCTAGTAGAACACTGCCTTCGGGAGTGATTTCCTAATAGGTTTCATATTGATTTAGTGAGATTAGTGCAACACTCTCAGTAACTGGGTCGAAAAATGTACACTCTAAAGCACAGTCCCTTTAGATACTATACTGATATAATGCGTGCCAGAACTTGCCAGAACGAAGATACAACGTTTTTTAGCAAATTTATTTTCTGCTAATGTATTTTCAAATAGTTGAGAGTCATAGTCTAGGGTTTGTAGGGTCAATTGATACAAAGCTCTATAGGTTTTATCAAAAAATATATTTTAGATCGGAATACTATTTACATTGCGTAGAAGAGCTTAAAGTCCATCCATCTCGAATTTATGTGGGCATTCAGTCCACGATCCTTTTGCACTGGCGCTTTGAAAAAATACCAAAGTGAGTATCGACAGGATTTCACCTATGATAAAGGAAGGATTGGTGAAGGTACGTAAATCCATGGCAATGTGATGCTGTTTAGTGAGTGTATGGGGAACAAGTAGTTTAATATTCTTGCCGTTGGCTCTTAGTTTTTCCACTGCCAAAGCAACAGAACTCATGACCTGTTGTTTACGTAGATTAAGTATTGTCGAGATAAGGGAGAGACTTACATCAGGATTGGCAGTAAGTTCTTTTCTCAATATGAAATCGGAGAGTGCAAGCGTCAGTTTTATATCCACTTGAGCATTGACCGGCAGCCATTGGGGTATATTAAATATTTCATGATATATTTTTGAAACTAGATGTATATCACTAGCCGTAACATTTTGAAGAGAATCTGTACGATTAGTATTAGTCGTATATTCATATACATTGGAGATGCCTCTCAAGTCCTTTTATGACTTGGGTGTCATCAGCTTGAACTGCATATAGCTCGTATAATTCGAGGGATTGTTGCTTGTGCTTACCAGAGTGCCATTGATATAGACACTAATTTGACGAAATAAATTATGTAATATACAATTTTCATAGGATATTCCATCGGCCCGAATTGGCATTGTATTATCGGATTTCCGGACTTTCATTTGTAAATCTATAAATGTTGAAGAAATGTCCATAAAGTAGTCTTCATTGGAATAAATTGAGTTCCAAATAGGAAGTGTTTATCGGAATATACTGAAGATGCTTTATATTGTAGTGGTGAATATGTTCTTGATTGCTTTTTCGTTCAAGAACTCGTAGGAGTGCAACATTTGAATTACCAGCACTGAGATAGTTTCCACAAATGAGGCGTAGATTGAAAGTATGACAAGTGTCTTGTGGAGAAGGCAGGTGGGTAGTCAGCAAGAATGAAATCTAGTTTTGATCTAGCAACTTTCTACCATTGGACTTATACTTGAGATTAAAGCCAAGAACATCCTTTAGGTTATCATTGAGAATAACCTTTTCGCTGGCAATAGGTGAACTAATGTAGATCTTACCCTCCTCCTTTGAATAGGTGAAATGAAAAGCTCCCTTTTTACGAGCGGAAATTCTTTTATTAATAGAACGACATAAATCATTCATACAGGTGAGTTCCTCGTAGGGTAATTCAATATATGGATAATCCATCCAATTGATTTTTTGAATTTGATCTTGATCACCTGAGGATGGTGGTGGCGGCCAACCATTGGGTCTAATTTTTATTTCATATTTACGATCCTTCCTCAGTATGTCGAAGGTATTTTTGAAAATACAATCTACAAAATCCACTTCATGCTTTGCGTCGTCGAATTTGGTGGTGGGGGACAGATTTATCAAAAAATCACTTGTTCTATTCAAGTCATTGTAGAGAGGATCAGAAAAATTGGACATGAGAGTCACATAAAAATTATTGCACACTGTCAATGTCTTCAGTACCGACCCAAGAATCAAAATCTGAGTTGTATTCTAGCCAGCGAACAAACAAGTGTCTCTTGCCCCTACGAGTACAACTCTTTACTTATACCCTACGAGTATATCTTTTCAATTTGATAGCTTTTACTACTGTTTGTAACTTTTTGCAGTTAATATTCATAAAAACCGCTGATACTCTCATCATCCTTGGTGTCTCGCAGTTGATAAACCGTGTGCTCAGTATCCAGGATTTGGGACACTTTAAATATTTCGGGGCTCCATAAATAACTCCCATTTTCAAAAATATTTATGGTTCTATTAATTCGAATAGTATCACCAACATTGAATTTCTTCTTCACATTTTTTTTTGCACCATTGGAATATTGCTTTAGAAAAGCATCAAATGTATTTTTATTGTAGTGAACATCCCGAAGGCTTGAGTTGGACAGAGATCGATGAGGTCCAGGGTTATATATTCGCATGATTTTATCTAAATCATGAATAAAAGTCAGTGTATTTTTCAGGCTACAATATCTTGAAATTAATAGACGAATCGTTCTTATTAATCGTTCAGCCAATGCAGCCTTTATCGGGCTGGGACTATGATAGAGTGTTGTATTATATTTTAAAAGAATCTTTTGCACATGGGGATTTACAAATTCCCTACCACGATCCGATTGAATTTTTCTATATGAATCGTGTTCAAGAATACTTTCAATGGCCTGAAAAACATCAACGCCACTCTTTGACTGAAGTGAACATGCATAGGCAGGCATAGCCACTAAAGATACTGGTTGACACTAGATTATATTTGTGGAGCGTATTACAACAAAGGTGAAGTGCGTCTAAAGTTAAAAGATCCATTTCTACAACTTGCCGAGAGGAAAACGCTTTAGTTAGTCAATGTTGTTTACTGTAAAGCCTTTAAGTCTAATATAGTGTGAAACTCAATTCATCATCTATATGCACTTGTGCCCTTTTCATTGTGCTGTCAGAGACGACCTTAGAAAGCATTTTGGGAGAATTTAAGCTCACCGATTTACCATAATTTTTATAGACATCTTTCAGAACGTCATCCGTTTCGTACGCAAGCACTTAGTGTAATGACCACTCCCCATTTGCATACTTGAGGGTGAATAATTTCGTCTTCACTTTTGACTAGTATCCACAGGTGTTGTAAAATCAGTGCTGCTGCTGATAGTACTTTCAAATACTGAATCTTCCTCTTTTTTTTTAAATGATGGTGTTGGTGTTGATTGAGGACTATATTTTCTTAGTTTCTTTAGAAGTTCATTATTGCAAATAGAACTTTTGGGAAAGTTTGATACGTTCAGAAAGGTGTGTAGATTATTGTAAATTATAAAAGTCCTTTAAGATTTGTCACTATATCAAAAATTAAATAGACTAGATTATAACTTTTTCCCTGAATTATAATTTGTTTCTCTGGGCTGTCAACTTGCAATTGATGTTCAGCAGTTTCAAACATGAGATATGATAATAATCTTTTCCACTCTTCACGATAGGCCTGTGGCAATAGGTTCCTAAATTTTAATACAATTGAATTCAATTCTTTCTCCTTTGAATGCACTGCTGAATCTTGAGGAGATGTGTCATGTTTGCAGAGATCGGTAAGAGCGGTAACGACGGGGGCTCTTCCAAGATAAGACTAATGTTTTTTTTCACATTTCAATGCATCTTGAAATAAAAACAATTTCTTATCATAGGTAATATTCAGATCATTAATGAATTTGCTTAGATTGTCTTCAAAATTTTTTACGCTTGAAAGGACAAGTTCAAATGGTGTCAATTTATAGGGTTCTGCCATTCTCCAGAGAAACCTTCTTACAAGTAGTGCAATTAGTGGCAGTAAAATTATGAAAAAGCTACCGCCCGCTTGAAGGAGGCATGTTCCTTTTAAAATTTGCACTATGTTTTAAAAATCCAAGGCGTGTACAGTGGAACGATGTTGTTTTGTCTGTTGTCTAACACCTTCTGGCAGTTGAACATTGCCCTCAGTTAAATTTAAACAAAGTTCAGATATTAGATTAATGAAATCATTGTCAACACCATGTTTGAGTATAGCCTTCCTAAGTAAAGGTTTTGAAGTGCTTAAAACGGAAAATAAATGCCATTGTCCGTGTAGTTTCTTCAATGTCATAACGCCAACTAATGGCCTTTTCTACTGTTCACCGAAAGATATGCTGTAATTTTATTGGTGAAAATGTCAATGACAATGCGTTAATCACTAGGCGTGTTCTTATTAAGATTCAGCAAAATGTAATCACAGGGTTTATTAGTCGCATGAATGTACGCTGACCGCAGAAATTTTGGAGCACTGAAATATTTTTGATTATTGAGAATTATGAATGAGCTAGAATAACGAACAACTCGACAGATAATACAGATGGAGCAATTCAAGGCAAGGGTTCGCATACATTTGCTCTGAAGAAACAGATTGTGCGGAACTAGGGTTATGGAAATGTGTCCATGGTGGGAGCGAACAGTGAACATTTTTAGCAGTCCCTGTCAGAACTGTTCAATGAATTCAGCCAAATCAAAGATAATAAACCAAGAGTTTGATTCAATACTCTTGAAAACATCTAGTCCTCGGATGAATTGTATTGGTATGGCTGTGGCAATTGCTTTTATTTGATCGTAGGACTCCTGCCAAATACTATTGCAATAGTAGATTTTTTTGGTTTTTCCAAAAACATTTTATCGCAATTTTTAATTATTCTAGTAAAAAGTTATGTTTTCTCCGACATTAAGGGCCCACACAGAAAAAACGTGAATGGGGTTTTAAATTGAAACAAGCTGCTGCTGCTGTAGAAAACAGACGGACTACAACTAAGCGTAAACAATATTGGTCCAAGGAATAAGTAGTAGTAGCAATATTTTTTCCATAGATCCATCGAGTACGTTAACAAGAACAACAACAAAAAAAACATTATTTCATGGCATTATTTAATTCGGTAACAAAAAAACAAATATTTGTTCAACGTGAACAATAATGATAAGAATAACACTTTATGTTCAACAAGAACAGTTGACAATTTTTCATGGCGCATTTATTTCGGCAACATGAAAACTCTATTTGATCAACATGAACAATTGACAACGATAAAAATGACACTTTATGTACAACATAAATAAAAACAATTTTTGTCCATGAAGAGCAATACTTACTGTTTTTAAAAACACTTTTTATCCAGCAACACTGTACATGTAGCAACACTTATTGTCTTTAAACACATTTTCTATACAAACACAGAGCACTTTTCTATACAACAACAACAAAACTTGAAAACAACACTTGGAACATGAACTAGCACAGTTGAACATTACGTGAATTTAAAGGTGGGATCCCCCCACCCCCAGGGCCGCAGGGCCGAAGGCCGGCTCGGCCACGGAGCTGGGACGGCCCCCAACCCCCGGGGCCGGTCACGGGAAGGGCACCCCCCACCCCCGGAGCCGCGGTGGAAAAAACTGTATACAATAGTTGTCGTCACTGCTGCTACGGGTTAGTGGTTGGGTTAGTGGTGGTTAAGGTGGTTAGTTGAGGTTGGGTTAAGGTGAGGTTGGGTTAGTTAATTTATGAACGGGTTGGTGGTGGTTAGTTAATTTATGAATGGGTTGGTGGTGGTGGTTAGTTGGTTAGTTCAAGTTAGGTTAATTTATGCAGACCAAGTTGATTACGATAGTCAATACATTCAACTCGGTCTAAAATACGATAGTGGCCATGAGGTAGGACACTCACACCATTCTAAAGCACATAGACTTTGTTGGATATACACGATATTGCATTCTTTTCCACTCTCACAGTATAATTTCTATACTGTAGAGAGCGAATTGCAAGCACTTGGGCTCTCGGCACTAGGCTACTTTCTACACAGTCTCTGTACACGCTCATGTTGAAAGTGCTCCTTACACAGTAAGTGGGCACCCCTTTAAACGCTTGCTTTTCATCAGCACGATTTATTTCAGTATAATAAACTTTAGGGACTAGGAACACTGCCCTGAATTTCAAATAACTCCCCATCTCTAATTTTAACCTTAATAGTTGTTTGGGGGCTTGATGTTTCAACAACTTGGGGTAGAATAATGGATTTTAATTGGTGAAATCTATCCGCCAGCTGATATGTTCGGCATTCTCCAAATCATCCAATAAATATTGGTTCCCATTTATCTATAACCGCAGATGATCAGTATCCCAACTGTAAACCCTAATCGTCCCTTACCGTAGTCATTGCACCTGTCCCAATTTGTAAAAAAACGACCATATGAGCCTACTTGAAAATTCTAGTACTAAACAGGTATCCACTCCATTCTTTTTAAATGCCCTATTCCGTTTTCGCATGTGTAGGAGAACAATGCCAGTCTCTATGCTTGCGAACAATATTAAATTAGGGTTTGCAATAATTTAAGCACATTCTAGAGGGTCAGTCGTAAAGTCACAGCATGATCTATTATATACGCTTTCAGACATTGCTCCAGACGCTGCCTTTAGAATGAGTCTGTACATCTCGTTTTCTACCTTTGAGTTTGCCATAGAGCGTTTATCTAGAAAAGTGTCGACCAATGTTTTTAAATATGGTTGCTGATTGAACTGCAGGATCCTATGTATTTTCGTTATCTTGAAACCATAGTTCGCCATCCAGTGCAGAAGCACATGGTGAACAACAATATTCTCCTTAGGGTCCAAATCAGCAATCAGTTTTTGCTTAGAGGAGTCCAGTGCATCCCCATATCCTCAACCAATGATCGATTGTAGGGGCTCAGTGAGTCCCTGCTCACGGGTCGATTGATAAAGGGAAAGGCAAAATCTTTGACTGAGTCGTGAAGCGCCAGAGGAATGTGACCGTCAATTTCAAATAACCATCCTTGTGGCCCATTGTCCTCGACGGTGGTAATGTCGGGGAATTCACAAGGATTCTCAAGCCATTGATAGTTCCCACACGGCAAAGAGTAGTGAGACATTGCCGAGGGGTACAATGAGTTCATGTCCAAGAACACTGCATTTGACTTTGCACCGGTGCTGTTTGTCCGCTCGGATCGGTTGACAAGACGCGGTCCCCATGAAAAACATACCCTCCCCTCATTAAATGCTCTACAAAAAGGTAAACAAAAATCGCGAAGAAAGGAAGAAACGAGGACACCATGGGTACAAGTCTTTCACCATTTTTGGCAACTTTTTATATGGAATTCATAGAAATCTCTGCTCTGGAAAATTTTCCGTTGAAACACCGTTTCTGGGGTAGGTTAACTCCTTCTCTAACTCATCTAAACACTTTGGACTCTAACCTTCAGTTCACTTTAGAACTAGAGCATAACCACAAACTTTCTTTCCTAGATGTTTTAATTTTCAATAAGTCTCCTGACCTTGAATTTTCTATTTATAGAAAGCCTACGCATAACGATAGGTATTTGCATTTTTCTCCAACCACTCTCCCTGCATAAAAAGAGGAGTTGTTATTTCTTTGGTTGACCGAGTAATAAGAATATGCTCAGAGCCTCACATAGACTCAGAATTGAACTACATTAAGGACATTTTATTTTGAAATGGCTACGCTATAAAATTACTTGAGCCCATTATAGACAGAAGACGAAAAAAGGCTGAGGGGAGCGAATCAGGTCCACAAGCCCCCACAGATACCGTCCCATTGGTGGATGATAAGAAACTTTTCACTGTTCTACCCTACATTCCAAAATTGAGTGACAAATTGAAAAGAATCCTTAAGAAACATAAACTTAGCGTCGCCTTTAAAAATTCAAATATTACACAGAAACTTTTTTAACAACGGCAAAGATAAAACCAGCCCCATTCTGGGTAGTGGTGTATATAGAATTCCTTGTTCTTGTGGCTGTTTTTTATGTTGGTAGAACCCAACAGCAATTGGGGGAGAGGTTATCTGAGCACAAGTCCTCAATCGACAAGGCAATGAGGTTACGCCAAAGGCCTGAGGTTTTTGATTCCGCCTTGGGCAACATGTGTACGAGAATCCACACCATTTCATTTTGTTTGACGAGGCCTCTATCGTTGCCCCCGTTAAAGGTCTCACGCAAGTTTTCAGGGAGGCAGTTGAAATAAAAAAGCACATTCACCAAAAGGTAGCTCTCAATAGAGACACTGGAGAAATTTTTCTAAGTCCCATTTATGACAAAATTATTAATTCTGATCGTTTTTACATACATCCACAAAGTTATATTGTGCAATCGAATAGAGTCTCCGATAACAATCAAACTGGAAAGCTATCAGACTTTAAAAGTGCTTTACTCAAAATTAAATTCTGAAATGCCATTTAGACTTGTGTTTTTTATTCAGTTACCCTTTCACCGTTACTAGGAAAGGGTCGTCCAATTTTAGTTTGGTGTTTTTATTTTAAGGTTTGGTTTTTATATTTTTATCAGTTTTATTCTGCACTGAGGACGGTCAAGCGGGTCAAGCGGAGGTCTTGACCGAAATATTTGCATTATTTTTAAATTTTTTCACTGGCTGTTAATTGTCCTCGTTTCTTTCCTTCGCGATTTTTTGTTTATCACGATTAGCCAGTGTGGTCTCAGAAATTATTTACTACAAAAAGGTGCTGATCTACATCTTTGATTAGGCCTATTTCCTCCCTACTATTTTTTTAAATGAAATCCATCACCAAATAGGGTATGGAAAAATAGTAGCTTGAATCTAACCTGAGCTATGACTAGATTTGGTCTGTTTACTTACTGACTATATCCAACAGAGTTAAAACGTAACTGGCCAATCACAGTCTAAAAAAATCTCACCAATTTTTAGAACACCCCTTAGACCATACCTTCTTTGCAAACCCTTAGTATTTGGCCGTGCATTCACTACTGGCCAGTGAATTATAAAAATCTTCGATTGAAGTTAGTTTCAAGTTTCTCAAGAGAGCGCTAGAAAAGTTATTATCAAATGCGTATACACCTTTGTAGGTCAACAGATCATACATTTCACTGTCTGGAAAGTGCTGTTTAAGAATGGGACAGCTATCAAAATTTTCAATTTTCTGCAGTTAAATCAATTGACTCAATGCCCTGGGAAAAAACTAAAGGAATCTAAAACCTGATTTTATTCCAACACTTATGCCCATTATTTACTACCTGCCATATCAGCTCGAGAAGCAACAACCTCTCACCCGATTTGGGAATAATGTCATAGGTAAATGAACTATTTACCTGGGGATTACCTACTGTCCCTGCCTCTCTATGAATACGTGCCAGTGCCTGTCAAATAAATTTTAAATCGTACTTTTAGCTTTGGAAATAATCTGGGAAAAAAACTGCTGGCTAACATTTATCTTACACGATTGATGTGATACCACTATAAAATAACGACCCCCAGAGGATCGTTCCTGCCCCAATGGATTATGATCCCTAACTGCCCCCCTCCCCCTTCTTTTGCCTGTGGTACCCTTATCAACCTCTACACACTCCTCCGTACACACCCATCATATTTTTTTATTTATAAGGGTGATGTAATTCGCGGCAGACAACACCGTTGGATAATGAACATCTTTCACTCGAAACATATAACTTGTACCTGCGCTAATTAGTTTAGAATATGTCGGGCTAATGAACTCCCCCTTCTTCTCCATGTAAGCTATTTCTAACACCTGCATGGTGTTAGAACTGTCTCTTCGCGCGGGAGTATAGGACACTGCAATAGCCTGATGTTCTTTGACACGGTTTGGAAATCGGGGATCATTCACCTCCACCAGCTTAGCTTCACAATCCATAGATATTTTTTTGAACCGGAGGAGGGTGTTCTGGAACTTTTTGAAGCGTAGAATAGACCTATCCTCTGAAACCGTTTCGACTGTCTGATGTCCATGTCGGCTACAATGCCTCATATGATCTCGTAGTTTTATGTCGCTACGGAATTTTGAGAAGCATGTTGGACAGTAGAAACGTTCCACCCTATGTTTACCACCCCCCAGAACTCTACTGATGTCTGTAATAGGATTAAAATGGCCAATTGAATTGGCAAAGTCTCTATATAGTGGTGTATACAACAACGAAACACAATTTTTGACTAAATTAATTGACGGGCCCCTTAGAGGGAAAACCACCCCCTTCTTTTTTGAATGAACCTTATATTGAAATTCAGTTTCATACTGAACCAGGATAATGCTGATATTTAAATGGACGTTGACCCTTTTAAAAATATCAATAGATCTTAGCGTTACTGGGTATTTTCCTTCTAAACAAGAGAAATCTACAATGGGGAAATTGGACCCGTCCTTCCCATGTACAGCCCAATTGTCTAAATTCGTCTTGGTGGCGTCACGTGCTAGAGGCTCGAATGCTGATATGAGGAAAGCATACCTGAAACATTTTTGACTTGTTTCAAAACAAATCCGCTGGACACCTTGACAACCTTCTAGATCTGGATTATAATTTAAAACTATTGCCCTTTCCCCACCCCCTCTTAAAATAAAATCTTTCTTAAATTTACAGATATTAACGATTAAATTTTAAAATAAATAAAACTACAGACCCACTACCGTTTTCGTTAAAGTTCTCAAGATGCGCAATAATATGACCTATCCAATCCAAAAAAAACACCCTCAAAATTTTCTAAATTCGGATAAATCACGCGCATCTCGGAATGTATATAGTGGTGGTAAACTTCACTTTTCCCCTCATTTAAATAAATCACCTTTAAAACAATTGAAACCTTAATTGAATCCCTCACCCACAATTGAATTGGGTTCTCCAGCAGTGCACGAATTTTATCTACATAGTCATGCACAATTTCTACGGGATCAAACACAAATTTTCCCCCCATAAGTGAATTAAAAGGATCCCCAAAAGTCGCAGTGTAAACAAACTATTGCATTTAAAATTGTGTTGGACAGCTGAAATTCGGGAAAAGTCGTGAATTGGACATTACCCACCTCCCCCTCTTGTATATCATCAACACTCCCTCCACATTGTTCAACAATATTTGGGGTATGCGAATGCTCCACTTCAGTTGTTTGAAGTGGAATCGTTAGGGTATCGGAGGCTGGAGGAGGAGGGTTCCCCGTTAATTCATTTTTAAAATCCTCCAAAAGCTGTAGTGTATTTTGACTCAAGTCCCCCTGCTCAACTGTGCTATTATCTACATTAAAAAGAAAATCATCTAAAAACTCATCAATATTAAACGGTATTTGACTATCAGGGAAAATGTTATCGTCCCATGTTAAATTGTTGGGGGACTCAACGTGTGCCTCCTCTCCTCCAGCTGATGATGATGTTGACAATGAATATGGTACCAATGGTCCAATCTATAAATGAAAAAAATAGCTTATTTTCAAAGTGTTCAAATCATCCCTACTGTTTTTTAAATTTAGATTATTATTTAAAACGTGCTTAGTAGCAGTAACAGTATGCACATAGTAGCATTTGGTTAATTCAACTGAAATTTCCAATTTACAACTTAATATAATATATTTACAATCTAAAACGCCGCTTTACATAGAATTGACAATTTGATTTTGTTCAAACAACTCCACCCCCTTTCCCAATTTCCACTATTTAATGCTCCCCCTCCGAGCCGGCCATCGCAGCGCTTCCCACAACGCTTCCCGCGGTGCTTCCCCCGGCGCTTCTCAGGCCCGCCGGCACTTCCCGACCGCCACCGCGGCTCCCAGCCGTTTACATAATGTCCAAAAAAAAATATTGTTAGACCATAAGTCGTTTCTCTCTCTCTCTCTAATTCCCTACACTGGGTTTTCTAGGACTCATTAGCTTAATTATTGTAAGCCGCGTCTGTTCTGTTCCAAGACTGTTCACCAAGAAAATACAATTAAATGGGAAACCGTTAACTCCCCTAAAACCTTGGCAAGTTGTAAGATTGAAAGCTGTCAAAAATATTACGTAAATTAGAATCCATATGTGCAATGAGATAAATGGGGTAATCTTTGTCCTTCCCCATAAAACTATAATATTCAATTGTGAAAAATAGCATTTTGAATTTCATAGTGGAGAGAGATAGCAGTAAATTAGAAATTACCTAAAAATATTATTATGAGATATCGAAGAGATAGCAACAGTGGGGGAACAGAGAAAATAGCAAAGATTAGAAAAAGAGCGGTTTGACATGCAAAAACAAAAAAATATATTATATTTAGATATCTCTGAGTGAGGGAGGAGCAGAGAAATTTAAAACAATGGTTGGGGGCGAGGGGTTAATATTTTAATATACCTGAGATACACTTTTACACAGTGTTGAAAAATAGTGAAA
Source organism: Artemia sp. Qi Xiang Cuo (assembly GCF_049724085.1). NCBI lineage: Eukaryota > Metazoa > Arthropoda > Branchiopoda > Anostraca > Artemiidae > Artemia > Artemia sp. Qi Xiang Cuo. Next base: position 29,569,572 of record NC_142814.1, on the reverse strand, counting down.
AGAAAAGACTAAAAAGACATTGGAAGAAATAAATATATATTTCTATAGCTAGAGGTAAAAATGCTCACTGAGGGAACAGAGAAAATAGCAAAGATTAGAAAAAGAGCGGTTTGACTTGCAAAAACAAAAAAAGATATTATATTTAGATATCTCTGAGGGAGGGAGGAGCAGAGAAGTTGAAAACAATGGTTGGGGATGAGGGGTTAATATTTTAATATACCTCAGATACACTTTTACACAGTGTTGAAAAATGGTGAAAGGAAAAGACTAAAAGACATTGGAAGAAACAGATATATATTTCTATAGCTAGAGGTAAAAATGCTCACATTTGCAAATCCTGGCTGCACTTGGGTGCCCGAAGGCCCAGGTGAAGCATGCTGTACCATCGGCGGACCTTGTGTTGGTGGGGCATCGACTTTACCAGGAGCGGGACTCACCATCGTGTAGGAAGCTGCACATTCACTTTTGAATTTCCTGCTAGTGGATGGACCATCGATGTCACAACCCTGCGCAGATTGGGCTGCGGCTTGGTCAGGTAACACATGTTTAGGAGGCTTCGGCCAGCGACCATATTGGACAACTGTCGCCTTCGCAGGGGCCGCATTATTACCCCTTGCTCTCTTACTGGGTGGTGGCGGGCATTCTTCACAATCTGTCGCCTTCGCAGGGGCCGCATTATTACCCCTAGATCTCTTACTGGGTGGCGGTGGGCATTCTTCACAATTTGCCTTAAAGAAGAGAAAAAAGTTAGTATATGAAAATAATTTCCCCCTTTTTTACAGAATGAAAATTAGTACCCCCATCCACACAATTTTGTCTAGAAAAGCATTAATCACTAAGAAAGCCCCCCTACGCCAGCATTTTCAGTAAAGCAAAATGTAAAAATATGCTAAACTCAGAAATTAAACGTTTTTATTACACAGCTTGTGAAAAAAATCATGACAATCAGTAGTCTATAGCCTTAGGATAGAAATCAATGTTTCTATTTTTACCATTTAGAAAAAAATTAAATGTTCCAGTCTATAGGCGTTAAATTAGATAAAAAAAAGATCGTTAATCCAACAGCCTATAGGCCTAAATTTTGCAAACATAGGTAAAATGCTATTCAATTTACGGATAATATAAGCTTCATGCAACTCCTATAGACTTTTTCTTTCTGACCTTCCATATTAAAGTTAAAAACCATAGTTTTCAAGCCTCTCTCCTGGTAATATAAAATAAACTATCGAAATAAAGATTGAAAAAAATTAAAAACATGCCTATAGACGCAAAGCATATATTTACACATTAGTTTTCTTGTCAAAGGGTATACATATCTACACAACGAACCCCCCCCCCCCCTTACTTTTCATGCGAAGAAACAGTTTGTTTTCATTTAACAATGATGGCGATAGAATTGAGGCATGTCAACCCCCCCCCCCACCCTTTCAGAAATGTCCTAAAAAATATTGTTAGACCTTAATTTGAAAATAACTCGATTCACTTCTTCAAATAGAGATTGCATAGGCTTGCGCTTAATAAATTGCAATTGTCTGAAAAACCGTTTTAATTTGACGGGAGGAACAATCCATTTGTATGTGTGAAACCTTTTACAGGAAGTGCTTTAAAAAGGGTGACAGCTAATTTTAACCTCGCGCTGGAGAGCCTAATGTCGAACAGAGCGTCGCTCTAAGAATTCTGTCAGTGGTCGCTTTTAGCTAGGATATAGAATGCTTAAAATTGTATAAATTTAACGAAAAGAGAATTATTTCTATTGCGATTATTATCGTTGTAAAAACAGTGGGGAAGGGGTTAGGTTTTGAGGGTAAAAAGAACATATTTTATGTTTTCTATCGAGTATAAAGATAGCATGGTGGTGTTTTGTATTGTGGAGGAGGGGGGGGACTTAGATATACTGGAGGGTGACCAAGGAAAATAATTTTATTTTGAAAATAAAAATTAAAAATGTACTAACATTGCTAATTGTGGCTGCCAAGGCTTCAAGCTCATCAATAATATTTAGTGTTCTATCCATTGTCAGGTTACTTTACTTTCTAATAATCTAATCACAATGCATGTCCGTTATATACGAAATCTCAAGGGTGAATTGTTATGTAACGGGGAAAAATATAACTCGCTGATTGGCTGAGAAGGAAACACGTGATATAACTGTTTCCTATTTCTGGATCATAACATTCGCCTCTAGCATGCACTTGGCCAAAACAACAACAACAACAAATACTGTTTCCTATTTCTGGATCATAACATTCGCCTCGAGCATGCACTTACAACAACAACAACAACAATCAATTGATCTTTAAAGAAGAGGTCATTGACTCCGGTCCCCGTTAGACTCAATAATCCAGAAAACATCCATCAAAGTGAGAAAATTCCTGTTTTTCCATTCTCACTGACAAAAACCATAAAACAGACATAAATTGATGTTGACATCCATTAAAAACATCAAATAAATTGACCATCACTCATAACCGTCCAAAAAACAACCATAAAAGTGAGAAAATTCTTGTTTTTTCAAGTGAGAAAAATTCTGTTTTTTCATTCTCAGTGAGAAAACCATAAACCACGTGGTGCTGTTCGGAGTAGCGCCCCCTTTCTACTAACAAGAATTCTCATCTAAGAACCACGAGCCATAAAGGAAATGACATACCCTTATGCTTTAACGTAAGGACATGACGCTGTTCTATCATAATTCCTGAGATTCCTAAGGATGAGTTTTCGAATCGAGTAATACCTTTCAATGGATTTTATTGAAATACAAAAGATGGCTCAAAGCTCATATTTTGCGAACACTGCACCTCCTACTTTTAAATGCAACAGAACTACATAATCATTTGATAAAGCATAAATATGTAAAAAAAAAAATTATTGAAGGTTGTATTCGATTATAAGGTACATTAAAAAAAATACCTTGTTGTTGTAGAGCATTTAAGATTTTTGGCATTTTGGAAGATTTTATTGGGAGGGGTTGGGCCACACCCTGCATTCACATCCTGGTTGCATTTATGCCACTCGTTCAAAACCTTTGAAGTGGTTAGAGACAAAAATTTAAAAAGTAACTACCGTCAATCCCATTTCTTCCTGGTATTCCATCTAAGCCGGGCTCTCCGGGAATTCCATCTCTACCATCCAGGCCAGGAGGACCTCTTTCACCAAGCTCGCCTTTGCTTCCTGTTGCTCCAGGTGGTCCAATAGGTCCTAAGAGTCCTCTTGGTCCCATTTCCCCAGGCAAGCCCCTAAATAGATATTAAATATAAATTAGTTTCTTAAAAGCAGTTTAGCTAAAGTAGACAAAGATTAAGCGAAAGTCTCAGATCAGATAAAAAGAGAACAAGAGGTCAGAGAAACGAGCGGATTTTTATTCTTTTACCTTCAGAAACTGGTATAGAAAGATCAAAATGGCTTAAGGCCTCAATATTGCAAGGTCTACGCATCAAAATAGAACCAGATCGACAAAGAGTGATTTGATTCATGCTGTGCTTGGCCCACGAGAATTCCCTTTTAGAACAAAAAATCCACTGGGTACTGATGGTTTTGATCAATTAATATAATTATATTATAAATCAATTCTAAGTCAACAGTCTCATAAATATTTGGTGAAAAGTGAAAAAAAAACAAGTAGGAATTTCTTTTATGAAATTTATTTTAATGAGTCTGTATAATCTAGATTCAGACGTCTAGATTCCAGAATCTATATGTCTGACTATATCTTGTTGGATAGAACCATTTTGATTAACTATGTGCATATAAATTAATGTCTACAAATCAATTCTTGTAAACGCACTTGAACTGCTTTTGTGGTTTTTCACTATAAGAAATTAACAGCTACTATAAGCATAGCGCTTCCATGATCACTAAGGTTAGATTCGAAAATAAAATAAACTGAATTGGAACTCACATTAAACTGTACCAAGATAGAGGAGTCCGTTAGAGCAACTTTAGAAATAGAGCAAAACATGTCTCTAAATATTGAAAATAAATAAATTTGCTTCAGAGCAAAAAGTTACAATCAGGGCCCGTCTCTGTTTCCAGAAGAACTAGATCTTGAACGTTTTGCTAGGTGAGACTGAACCAATCCTAGGGGGCGAGCATGGACCATCCTAGACTTACCCTATTTTGCTGACCGATGACAGGATTATTCTTAAAGTCAAAATGGTTCGTTAACTCCAATTAAATAATTCTAATCCAATTTTTTTTCGAGGATCTCTGTAGTAGAACAAGAAACATACCACAGATGAGTTAGATGACAACCACAGCAAACTATAGAAATGATTGTAAAAGCAATCAAACTGTGGGAGGGGAAGGGAAGCAAGGACTTGCACAAGGGGTCTTTTGTTCCGGTCCTTGTGGTATTTCAAGGTTTTTGCCATTTCAAATTTTCTTGCTTATTTGCCTCAATTAAGACGCCTAACGTTAGTGTAACCTAACCATGACATTGCATAGAACTAAAACGATGTACATTTTCTGTTTCGAAAGTAATTAGTGAATTTTCATTGAGGCCAAAGCCAGTAATTGCTTCCAAAGATGAACTGACTTGGCCTACATCATAAGCAGCTTATTAGTGCTGCCAAAGTAAAGAGCAAAGTGGGCTCACAGAATAAATATTTAATTTTTTATTTATTTCTTTTCAAAAAGGTACATGGGTTTGAGGAAGTTGTAGTAACTTTGAAGGGTATCATTAAATTGAAAACTTTCATTTCTATCGCCCATTTTAATATTCAAAAGTGATTAAAGGGCCAGTCTAACAATCTCCCTCCCTTACACCCCTTATTTCCCGAAGACACCCGATAAGAATTTTGTGATAGCCATTTTGCTCAGCATAAATGAAAAGTTCAATAGTTATGCCTCTGGGGATGACAAGACCTCCACCGTCCTTAGGCAAGGGCTGTAAGCTATGTGATTCGCCCATTGTTAACATATTTTATTTGTTATTGCGAAAAGGGGGCACGTTTGATCCTTGAAGTCCAATAAGACTAAATATGTAAAGGTGAAGCTTTCAGGAACTATTGAGGGGAGATTTGGACTACGTCAAAACAAACTATGTGCTTGTAGGTGCTTAAAAGGGCGTATATCAGGAACATCTTAAGAAATTAAGTCGGAAATTTCAGATAATGATTGGGGATCCCAACTGAACAGAAAAGCACTATGTGCATACTGCTGCTTCTACTATCACTACAACTACTACTACTACCACCACTACTACTACTATTACTACGACTAATACTTTTACTGTTATTACTACTGCTACAACTACTACTTCTACTGTGACTACTAATAAGGCTAAGGATATAAAGACGAAAATTGTAGGAAATGTTTAGGGGGAAGTTAAACAAAATCAAACCCCACCGCATGCATGCAGGTTATCAAGAAGGTGTGTCAACTATATCTTAGGAACGGCTTAATAGAGAAACAACTTGAAACTTATAGGGAATGTCAAGGGGACTTTTAAACTAACCCAAAGGCACTGCATGAAGCTATCACTGCTATTACTAATGAACTTCTACTACTACTAGGGCTAAAGGTATTAATATGATAACTGCAGGAAATATTGAGGAGATTTTGAACTAAAGGATAACCAACTGTGTGCATACAGGTTTTCAAAAGAGTTTATCAGCAATATCTAAGGAACAGCTTAGGGTATTAAGTTGGAACTTTCAGGATATGATGAAGAGGAATATTCAACTGACCAAAAGGCTATACGTTCGTGATACTAATGCTGCCACTATTACAGCTACTACCGTAACTACTACAACAACCTCTTTCTACTACTGCTATTACTACTACTAACACGACTGCTACTGCTACTAATACTACTAATACTACCACTAATACTACTAATGCTACTAATGCTACTACTATTACTACTACTACTACTACTACTATTATAACTACTAGCACTATTACTACTGCTGCTACTACTGTCACTACTACTACTGGTAATACTGTTATTACTACTACTAGTTCTAGCATTACTACTACCACTACTACTATTACTACTACCATTACTACTAGTAGTAGTACTACTGCTTCTGCTACTACTAAAATTACTACAACTGTCACTACTATTACTAATACAACTACTTTTGAGGCCAAGGATATTAAGGTGAAACTTTCAGGGAATGTTTAGTGGATCTTGAACTAACCAAAAGGCACTATGTGCTTACAAATGATAAAGAATAAAGGTCCTCCAGAGCCATTACTTACTTACTTGTACCTGGAACAGGACACAAACTCTGTAGCTCTCCCTGGTGACAGGATCTAGCTCTATTGAATTCCTCAGGCTACGGCCTTGGGTTAACGGGGTGATAATTTCGAGCCATGAAGGGTCCCATCTGCGACCATGTCTCCGGAATCCGCCAATCGGATTGAGGTCAGATTTGACGGTGTTGAGCCAAGTTTTAGCTTGTCGTTTCCTCCAATCAGGTGATGTTTTGCAGCATAGGCTTTCATTTGTAAAAGTCTCAGCCGATCTTCGGCAAAAATGGCCGAACCAGGACAGGCGAGGGCGCCGAATGATAGATGTGATGTCGTACATCTGGTCACATTGTTGACATCTGATCGTATTTGTGATTCGGTCACTAAGTCGTAACCCCAATATGCTCCTCAGGCATCTGTGTTCAAAAGTGTTGAGGGCGTGTGCCTCGGTGACTTTTAAGGGCCAAGTCTCACAGCCGTACAGTAATACCGATCGGGCAAGGGCCTTGTAAGTACGAATTTTTGTTTTCCGGTAGATTTATTCCTTTTCCATAGGAGCTTCCACAGCTGTGCAAAGACAGCGGAAGCTGATGCAATGCGGCATGGAAGTTCTTCGCTACATCCACCGTTGATGTCAATGTATGATCCGAGGTACTTGAATTTAATGACAACTTCTATCTGACTTTGGTTAAGGGTTATAGGGGTAGAGTTTATATCCGGGGCATTAGACGTAGCTTTAGTCTTGTCAATATTAGTCTTGAGTCCTATTGGGGCAGCAACTTCGGAGACTTTCAGAAGCATTTTTTGGGCTTCGCCAACGGACTTGCCAAGAAGAGCAACATCATTGGCATAATTCAGGTCGATGGTACTGAAATCAGGGCCAACCTTTACTATTTCGAATTTTTGCGTTGCTTTTTTACTTACCCAATCGACGCCAACATTGAACAGTTTGGGAGAGAGTACACACCCTCCTGGGCACCCATAAGCTGAATTTTAGGGGGGGGGGCGTCGCCGATCTAGTCGGAGATTTCATTGCTTCGTAATAGAAATCTCAAAACAAAATATAAAATATAAGGCAGCATCAATCAGCCAGGGAAGGGGGAGCTGGAGCCCCTCTCTGCCCCACCCCCTATATGGGCACCCATGCACACCCGTGCACACCGAAGTCGATATCGAATAGCGGAGAAAGGTATCCGTTGAACTTGATGCTGGCGCGTGTGTGTTGAGAGTAAACCTGAATGAGTCGTATGATCTTAGGTGGGATACAGTCCTCTTCCAAATTGACATTTAATTTCCTCCTCGGATGACTGAATCGAACGGCGTAATGAAGTCAATGAAGACAGCAACGGTGATTTGTTGATGCTTAGCTCTATGTTCAAAACTCTGTCTCAAGGTAAAGAGTTGGTAAATACAGCCCATGCCGACTCGGAAACCAGACTGGTTTGGGCGGGTTATTTCGTTGTGGACTTTGCGGAATCGTTTAAGCAGAATTATTGCAAAGATCTTTGCCATAAAAATTTAATTCGATATCATAGGGATTAGAGGAGGGGTGGATGGCAGAAAAGGAACCGAAAGTAAATAGCTTCCGACCTTTAAAAAGGTCACTCGAGCCTTCATTTTTGAAACTAATGAAACCCCTTCCAAATTTCTAAAACAGTCTCTTCCATTTGAAATGTGTAGGAAAAAATCTTTTGACGCTTTTCTGGCCCTTTTATGGGTTACATTTTGGGGGGAAGCAATTTTTTTTCCTTTTGCATTGAGGCCCCCCAAGCCAAAAGCCAAAAGTTTCAGGCCAATTATAAAAATTCTAATTTTTTTAGCCCCGTTATTAGAGAAGGGACCAAATTAAGAGGGGGAATCCTTTGAAGAATTTTTTTTTTACATAAATCCTCGCTATGAATTATTGCAAAGATCTTTGCCGCAACATTCATTAGCGAGATCCTTCTGTAATTTTGTATTCAGTGCGGTCCCCTTTCTTGAAGACAGGCAATATTATTGAGTTTTACCCTTCCTGGGAAAACCGTTCCTGAGACCAGATTGAGCAAAAAAGCTTCTGTAGTTTCTCAGCGAGAATAGAAGCAGCTTTGTAGACTTCTGCCGGGATAGAATCTGTGCCTAGCGCCTTTTGATTCCTCAGCTTCTTGATTGCCTCTTTGATCTCTTGTTCTGAGGGGGGGGGGGCTGAACAGTGACGTTGCTGTATGGGGCTTACTGACTCGGTGGTACTGGGTTAACGTTAGAGTTGCTTGGCTGGAATGCAGTGGCACTATTATTGAGAGGCGTTTGAGTGAAAGAGATGTTGCGACTGGGATTCAGTAGCTTCTGGAAGTGGTACTGCCATCTTGCGATTATGTCATCTTTTCTTGATAGAAACGTTCCATCTTCACCTCTCACTCCAGTTGAGATCTTTACTTTTCCCAGTTGCTTCTTTTAGTAGTTGGTAAACAATTCTGGCATCTGAATGACTAGCACCCTTCTGCATATTTGCTGCCACGTGGTCCCAGTAGCGTTGTCTGTCGCGGCGGGCGGATTTATGGCATTTTTTTTTCAGTGTTTTGAACACTGTGGACTCTGTACTTCTGATTCTGATTTAATAGGTTGATGTTTTCATCTGAGATCCACTTTTTCCACTTCTAATTTAGCCTGCCAAGGACTTATTTTAGAGGCGTCTGTTATGGTGTCTCTGATCTTCCTCCACTCGTCTTCTATGTTTATGGTGGCTTGTTCGTTATCGTCGTCCGCGGACAGGATGTCAAAACGGTTAGATAATTCCAAGCGGAACTCTTCGGTGACTGCTTTATCATGAAGATGTGCTACATTGTATCTTGGAGGAGGTTGCGTTCGTTACCTGGAGGCAAGCCCAATGGTCAGGGAAGCTTTCTTTTTTCTTGTTCCTGGGGGATGAGTTGTCATATCAGGGTAGCATAAAGTCTAACATAGGGATGTAGGGGTGACCTCAATCCGTAACGCAAACTTGCATGACATATCAAAGCTTTTGAGCAAAACAGAAATCTCAAAATTTAATTCGATATCATAGAGATTAGAGGAGGGGTGGATAGCAGAAAAGGAACCGAAAGGAAAGGCTTCCGACCTTTAAAAAGGACGCTCAAGCCTTCATTTTTGAAACGAATGAAACCCCTTCCAAATTTCTAAAACAGTCTCTTCCATTTGAAGTGTGTATGAAAAAATCTTTTGACGATTTTCTGGCCCTTTTATGGGTTACATTTTGAGGGGAAGCAATTTTTTTCCTTTTGCATTGAGGCCCCCAAGCCAAAAGCCAAAAGTTTCAGGCCAATTATAAAAATTCTAATTTTTTTTAGCCCCGTTGTTAGAGAAGGGACCAATTTAAGAGGGGGAATTCTCTGAAGGATTTTTTTTTTGCATAAATCCTCTTGGCTCAAGGACTTATTGCTATGAATTATTGCAAAGATCTTTGCCGCAACACTCATTAGTGAGATCCCTCTGTAATTTTTGCATTCAGTGCGTTTACCTTTCTTGAAGACTGGCACTATAGCTGAGTCTTGCCATTCCTGGGGAACCGTTCCTGAGACCAGATTGAGCAGAAGAGCTTCTGTAGTTTCTCAGCGAGACTAGGCGCAGCTTTGTAGACTTCTGCCGGAATAGAATCTGTGCCTGGCGCCTTGTGATTCCTTAGCTTCTTGATTGCCTCTTTGATCTCTTGTATTGAGGGGGGGTGAACAATGACGTTGCTGTATGGGGCTTGTTGACTCGGTGGTACTGGGTTAACGTTAGAGTTGCTTGGCTAGAATGCAGTGGCACTATTATTGAGAGTCTTTATAGTGAAAGAGATGTTGCGACTGGGGTTCAGTAGCTTCTGGAAGTGGTACTGCCATCTTGCGATTATGCCATCTTTTCTTAATAGAAGCGTTCCATCTTCACCTCTCACTCCAGTTGAGATCTTTTAATTTTCCCGGTTGCTTCTTTTAGTAGTTGGTAAAGCGTTCTGGCATCTCAATGACTTGCAGCCTTCTCCATATTTGCTGCCACGTGGTCCTAGCGTAAAGTATGTAGAACATCAATTCGAGAAGCTTTTCCGGGTGTCGCATTTCTTAGTTATTTGGGCATTTATGCGTCAACGAGAGCATTCCAGGGGGGCTCTTGGGGCTAAAGCTAGTCGTGGGAAAGGGCTCATTCCCAGGCCTGGAACTTCCGTTCCAGGAAAGTTATATTCTTGGTTCATTTCTAAAGGCAGTCCATCTTTCGCGTTCGTCGTAGCTAGTGGTTCTTGTGCTACCTTATTTTCTCTATGTGTATTCTCATGTTATTTAATAAAGACCATGTACCAACATTTATCGTCTATCTTTGGAATTTACGTAAACCATTACATCTGCCAATATAAAAAGGCACAAATAAAGAACCAAAAAGAGGTTTACAGAGTGGCGGCAAGCGGTTAAAACTAGTGGAGCATATATCACTAGTGGAAAACCTCCAAGTGACATTTGAGTGACCGTTATAAGTACTTACGACATCTTACGCTAAATACTGGCAACATATTGAAGAGCTATTTCGCCCGCTAACAAAATTGCTTGTGATATTGAGCCGCAAATACTACAAAAACTGATAAATAAGATATCGAAACGTTACGAGCAATTGAACTTTCTTCTATTCAAAGTGCCTTCTTGAAAAACACTTTCTTTTAAATGAACATTTTGAAATAGGCTGTTACACGATGGCTAATATGGATTTCCTCGCGATAGCTTCTACCTACTGATTCAAATTTTTACAACTGAGAGTCTCAGGTTGATTTCTACCTTCACTTAGCCATTCTATGTTTGGTGGTTTTTTTTTTACCTGATTTTATACAGTCGACGTGTGATCTATATTTGACAGTTTCCAACCAAAATTTAAAATTTTGAATTCGATAATCAAAAATTAATTCTCAATTGTGACTACATTTGACGCTAGTGATTTAATTGAGACCAACTGCAATTGGATGTGGGACAGACTATCTTTCGTAAGTGATTTACCATGGTTAAACAACCCAGTAAATTTTATTAGACCCTTGTTGTTAGAAGTCAAGTTTATTGCCCAAAATCTGGCGTCCGTAATTAAAAAAAATGGTGTTTAAAACCAATATTTAAATTTTTAGAGTAATTGCTTTTTCAAATTTTGATATCAATATGTCAGTTATTATTTCTATATTTGATCCGGCGGAATCTGGATATAACAAAAAGGTTGCTTTTGATTTTGTAAAATAGTGGAGGGGAAATGGCATATTTTCATTTCTTTTATTTGACTCCCCTCCATTGTAAGTTTGTCAAGTTTAAAACGTGTATTACTTGTAGCATATGCCCCAGGCAAAATAGTAGGCAAAATGTATGTAGAGATTGTAGGCGTGGTTCAAATTTAAGGATGAAAGGGCATGTCTATTCTGTAGAAGGATACAAAAATTAGGAAGGTCATGTAGGGTATCCTTAGAAGCCAGGGATGATGGTGTAGTCCTTGGAAGATTTGCTCTTAATTTATTCAAGGAGGGGATTAGACCTTCCTACAAACGGTATTTGTTAGAGAATAGTGCAGAATTTTTTTTTGTTTAGGTAATGCGTACAAGGTTGCAAAGCAATATTAACAAATAGTGGGGAAAGGAGACACGTCTTCTTTTTCCAATGAATCTTTTTCTGCACTGACGAGGGTGAAATTTGGACTCAATGATAATGAGAAGGCACTGCAAGAGGGTACTGATGCCTCGCAGGGCGGTTTGGCTACCCATGGAAAGGGAGCTGGTATTGAGGTCCCGTGGGATGGTACTGATTCATCTCGGGATGTTTTTTTTTGTTGCACATCGAGATGGTACTGATGCCTCGCAGGGCGGTTTGGCTACCCATCGAAAGAGAGCTGGTTTTGAGGTCCCGTGGGTTGGTACTGATGCCTCACGGGATTGTTTTTTTTGGTTGCACTGCGAGATGGTCCTGATTCCTCGCAGGGCGGTTTGGATACCAAGGTAAAGGGTGCTGGTTTTGAGGTCCCGTGGGATGAGAAAAAAAAAGGTGGAAAGGGGGTTGGTTTTGAGGTCCAGTGGGATGAGGTTGATGCCTCACGGGATGGTTTTAATGCGTAGTGCTAATAGTTTTGTAGAGATATCAACAGTAGTACTGCCATTTGTCGAACTACAAGTTAGTAGAGCAAAATCAAATAGGTCAAAACCGAGGCGTTCTGCAGCAATAAAACCCTGAGGATTTTATTGGTAATAATATCTTGACGTCATTGCAACATGGTAGGCCAATCAAACTGCAATGGTTGACATATCTATTCCATTATTTATAAGTTTATGCAATTTCATTTATTTGTCGCCGGTATTTTCAGGATTAATTAGCCTTTCTCGGTCATTCCTTTTGCCCTAATCCGAAGTTTATACATAATCCCAATTTTACTTGTCCTCATCAATTCAGGGGTATGGGGAACAAGTCTATTTTAAAGTATACAAAGAAAAAAGAAGTGTTAAAATATCCAGTTTCCGACTACTGTTGTTAGTGTGGTTCGTTTATACTATGTAAGTTTTTACTTCTGCAAATATTGTGTAGTGTTTGCATTATGTAATTGTTACTAGTTCATGCTGTAGAATGTTAGTAGGTGAGAAGTGAATAATTTGGGAAGGGAATGTTTTGAATTCAATTAAAGTTTGAGAGTTTAATGAGAAGGGGATAAGCCAAATTTGGGAAATTTAACTTAAAACAGGGGGGAGAATCTGTAAAGTATGTAAAACATCAAGGGCTCTTCCGGGTGTCGTATTTCTTAGTTATTTGGGCATTTATGTGTCAACGAGAGCATTCCAGGGGGGCTCTTGGGACTAAAGCTAGTCGTGGGAAAGGGCTCATTCCCAGGCCTGGAGCTTCCGTTCCAGGAAAGTTATATTCTTGGTTCATTTCTAAAGGCAGTCCATCTTTCGCGTTCGTCGTAGCTAGTGGTTCTTGTGCTACCTTATTTTCTCTATGTGTATTCTCACGTTATTTAATAAAGACCATGTACCAACGTTTATCGTCTATCTTTGGAATTCACGTAAACCATTACATCTGCCAATATAAAAAGGGCATCAATAAAGAACTAAAAAGTGGTTTACACTAGTAGTGTTGTCTGTCGCGGCGGGCGGATCTATGGCATTCTTTTTTCAGTGTTTTGAACACTGTGGACTTTGTACTTTTGGTCTGTTGTTTCTGGTTTAATAGCTTGATGTTTTCTTCTGAGATCCACTTTTTCCACTTCCAATTTAGCCTTCCAAGGACTTTTTTAGAGGTGTCTGTTAGGGTGTCTCTGATCTTCCTCCACTCGTCTTCTATGTTTATGGGGGCTGGTTCGTTATCGTCGTCCACGGACAGGATGTCAAAACAGTTAGATAATTCTAGCAGAACTCTTAAGCGACTGCTTTATCATGAAGACGTGCTACATCGTATCTTGGAGGAGGTTGCGTTAGTTTCCTGTAGGCAAGCCCAATGGTCAGGGAAGCTTTCTTTTTTCTTGTTTCTGGGGGATGAGTCGTCATATCAGGGTAGAATAAAGTGTAACATCTTGCTGTAGGGGTGACCTCTATCCCTAACGCAAACTTGCTAGACATATCAAAGCTTTTGAACAAAACAGATATCTCAAAATTTAACTCGATATCATAGGGATTAGAGGAGGGATGAATAGCAGAAAAGGAAGCGAAAGGGAATAGCTTCCGACCTTTAAAAAGGACACTCGAGCCTTCATTTCTAAAACGAATGAAACCCCTTCCAAGTTTCTAAAATAGTCTCTTCCATTTGAAGTGTACAGGAAAAAAATCTTTTGACGCTTTTCTGGCCCTTTTATGGGTTACATTTTGAGGGGAAGCAATTTTTTTTCCTTTTGCATTGAGGTCCCCCAAGCCAAAAGTTTCAAGCCAATTATAAAAATTCTAATTTTTTTTTAGCCCCGTTGTTAGAGAAGGGACCAATTTAAAAGGGGGAATCCTTTGAAGCATTTTTTTACATAAATCCTCTTGTATCAAGGACTTACGGGTTTTTACGGCTGAAAGTTTCAAATTTATCAGAAAAAAGTTATCGTGGCTCATTTCCAGGCAACAAACCCCTCCCCTTCCCACAACAAAATCCTGATGATCTTTTTGACCAGGAAAATTTCCCCTGGAGGTTTTACATCATTGGACTCCCATATCAGACATGCATCCCCTTTTTTCCACTGTAAAATATATCTGTAAAGAGTTCAGATAGATAGATAGATAGATAAATAGATAGATTTATTTTCCACATAACATTACAATAATAACAGTACAATCTACAAATATCCACAAAGGCTCAATGGCTTTTAGAAGTATGATTATGAAACAAACATCGTACCAGTAAACTATTAAACATTAAACATTTAAACACTTAACATGTAGAGCATTTTCTTCATAAAAATGGAGGAAAAAACCCTCAAATAATGAGAGTTCATTAAATAAGCTTTATCAAACTCCAATAAATCACAACATTTATAAATATAAAAAAAAAAAAGAGATAACACTATACGGCAATGAAAAGTTAATCATATGGAAGCAACAAATTTTTTACAAAGCTTTTGAAGGTGCCAAACGAGTGGCATTCTCGAGCAGAATCGGGAAGGGTGTTCCATGTCAAATGACACGCAACAAAAGAATTAAAATCGGATCTTTTTGTTGGTGTATATGGAATTTGGATATTTAGAGAACTAAGGAGCTGATAATTTGACAGATCAGATACAAAACCAGACATAAATCTAAGGGACCTAGGAGTATCACCATGGAACTGAAGAATAGCGAAAGTCGCAGAGGAAAGAATATAAAGTTTTTCAATATCAAGTAACGGTTTAGTCGCCGAATGATTTACATCCTGGATAAGATCTATAGCTTTATTGTAAGAGTTAGAAAGCGGGTTGAGACAAAAGGGGAAAGGAAAAAACCATATGACTGGACAATAAGAAACATAAGAATGAATTAAGCTGTGGAATAGGATTCTTATAATTGGTCCAGGTAAAATATGTTTGAATTTTCTTAAAATACCGAGGTTTCTGCATACCTTCATTTTAATCAAATCAATTTGTTGCTTAAAAGATAAATTTTCATCTAGGAGGATACCTAGGAAATAAACATGGCCATCCTTGTTTTACTAATAAAGCCTTTGTATATATGAATTTCATATAGTTGAGGACAAGTTTGAGATATACGAGAAAAAACTAAAAAAAAACTAGTTTTAGAAACATTTAAGGCGAGAGAGTTAGCATCAAACCAAATTGAAACTCACTCGAAGAGGTCCACTAACTTTGTACAAACCTCATCCTCTGTTCAGCCAGAAGTAATAAGGGTGGTATCATCGGCAAAAGTAACAAGATACTCTGAGGAATCTAAAACTATGGTTATGGTACGGGAGAATGTTGGACGACATAGACGACAACAAAAAAGACGATTTTTGTTTCTAACAGCAAAAATTAGGTCACTTGCATATGTTAAGAACAATATTGGCTCTAAAAGTGACCCTTGAGGGACCCCCTGGTCAACACTTGATGGTGAGCGAAAAAGCGTATCAATAGAAATTATTCTATCAGAGATGAAAGACTTGAACCAAAAAACGCACTACCTCTTACGCCAACATGAGAAAGTTTAAATAGAAGAACACAGTGGGTTAAAGAATCACAGGCTTCACGAACATGCAATAACAAAGCAGCAGGAACGGAAAGGGAGTCTAGGTCAGAGTGAAGATAATTCGGTAAGACTGCACAAACATACTCAGCTGAATTATTTGCTCGAAAACTAAATTGAAAATCGTGAAAAAAGTCTTTAGAATCGATATCGATAAATGCATCAAAAACATCAGATTTTTATGCTGATTTCAAATATATAGGTTTCATGAATTTTAGTCTTATCCATCAAAAGTTACGAGCCTGAGAAAATTTGCCTAATTTTTAAAAAGAGGGGGAAATACTCCCTAAAAGTCAGAGAAACCTAATGAAAATAACACCATCAGATTTAACGTATCAGAGAACCCCCTACTGTAGAGGTTTCGAGCTCATATCTGCAACAGTGTGGAATTTTGTATTTTTGCCAGAAGAAAGATCACGGATACGTGTTTATTATTTTTTTTTTCAGGGGTGATCATATTGAACCAGTAGTCATAGATCATCGGAAGAGGGCTCATTAGAACGGAAATTAAAGGTTCTAGTGCCTTTTTTAAGTGACCAAAAAAATTGGAGGCAATTAAGCCCCTTCCAACGCTCATTTTACCCCAAAGTCACCCGATCAAAATTTGACATATCCATTTTGTTCAGCATAGTCAAAAAATTTAACAACTATGTCTTTAAGGACGACTTAATTCCCCACAGTCCATGGGGTAAGTGCTGAAAGTTATAAACTTTTCCCATTGTTTACATACAATATTGGTTATTGGAAAGTACACAGAGGTTTTCAGGGGGATTTTCTTCTGGGGGGGGGGTCGGGGGTTAAGTGGGAGGATCTTTCAATGGAGGAATTTTTCCTAGGGGGAGGGAATTTTCCACGAAGGGGGCGCCGGATTTCCCACCATTTTTATAAAACGACCAGAAATTAAATAAATGGAAAGGGAGTCTAGGGCAGAGTGAAGATAATTCAGTAAAACTGCACAAACATACTCAGTTGAATTATTTGCTCTAAAACCAAATTGAAAATTGTGAAAAAAAGTCTTTAGAAGTAAGAAAATTATTAAGACGAGAAAGCATCATCTTCTCAAATATTTTGCTTAACACAGACAACAAAGAAATTGGCCGATAGTTGGTTGGATCACTTCGTGTCCCCACCCCATTATATAATATGATGACTCGAGCTAATACCATGCTTGGGATAATACCATGCTGAAAGGAGAGGTTAATAAGTTTCTTTAAGGGACAAATAACGGAAGGAAGTATGAACTTAATTACTCTAGTAGAAATATTATCAGGGCCAGACGACGAGGAATTTTTCAATAATATAGCAATTTTAATAATTTCTATATCCGTCGCTGGTTCCAAGAACATTGACTTAACACAAGGTGACCCAAGGTAAGACCTGAAGTTGGATCGTCAAGGAGAAGAACTAACAGCAGAAGCGGTACTTTTACTAATATACAAAAAATCATAGGCAGCGCGCTAGTGCTGCCTAAGTAAAGAACGATGTGAGCACAATGTGTTTTTGGTTTCTCCATACCCGGGCACTTCGTATCGAAGAAGTCGTCGTAGAAACTTAAAAAAGGGCTCATTCGATTGGAAATTGGAGGGGCTCGTGCCCTTTTTAATAGTCGAAAGTGATTAGAGGGCAACTAGCCCTCCCCACTCCCCTCATTCCCCTACACACAATCCATCAACAGATTGAGATAGACATTTTGTTCATCGTAGTTAATTTTTAGTTAGAAAAAATGTTTGTTGGGAGGAATATCCCCCACAACCCTCGGGGCACGGATGTTAAGTTATGCCCTGGGGCATATAAGGTTTTTATAGAAGGCGTAGTCGTAGAAACTTCAAAAATAGGGCTCATTCGATTAGAAATTGAAATGGCTTGTGCCCTTTTTAATAATCGAAAGTAATTGGAAGGCAACTAACACCCCTTCCACACCCAGTTAAAGCCATTTTGTTGAAATAGCCATTTTGTTACACGCAGTTAAAATTCAGGAAATTATACCTTTGAGCAGGACACTCCCCACACAGTCTTCAGGGCAAGAGTTATGAGTTATGCCTTTGGGGTATATAAGTTTTTATTGACATCTTTGTCGTAGAAACTTCAAAAAGGGCTCATTCGATAGAAAATTCAAAGGTCTAGTGCCCTTATTAATAGTCGAAAGTGATTTGAGGCAACTAGCCCCCCCCCCTCTCTCGCCCAACTTTTCCTCCAACACATTCAATCAAAATTTTTAGATAGCCATTTTGTTCAGTGTTGTGTATTTCCAGATAGAAATAGAATTATGTTTTTGAGGAGGACACTCCCCCAACGCCCTCAGGGTAAGGGTTGTAAGTTATGCCCTGGGGGCATATAAGGATTTTAACGAACGCATCGTCGTAGAAACTTCAAAAAGGGCTCATTCGATTGTAAATTGGAATAGCTAGTGCTCTTTTTAATAGCCAAAAGTGATTGGACGGCAACTAACACCCCTTCCACGCCCACCATTTCCCCAAACATATCCAATCAAAGTTTTAGACAGGCATTTTGTTCCACGCAGTTCGAATCTCAGGAAATTATACCTTTGAACTGAATATTCCCCCCCCCCCACAGTCGTTAGGACAAAAGTTATCTGTTATGTCCTGAGGACATCTAATGTTTTTTGAAATGTTTGTCGTAAAAACTTGAATAAAGACTTATTCGAATGGACATTCAGAGTGCTAGTGCCCTTTTTAATGTTCGACAGTGATGGTAGAGCAACTAACCCCCATCACACGCCCATCTTTTCTACAAACACATCCAATCGACATTTTGAGACGACCATTTTATTTAACACATTTGAACGCTTTTGAAATTAGGTCTTTAAGGATGACAACCCATCCCCCCGCAACCCGCAGAAGGAGGGTTGTAAGTTATGCCCTGGGGGCATGTAAGGTTTTTATTGAAATTGATGTTGTAAAAACATCCTAAGGGCTCATTCAATTGAAAATTGAAAGGGCTATTGCCCTTTTAATAGTCGAAAGTGATTAAAGGGCAACTAACCCCCGTCTCACCCTCACCATTTACCCAGACACATGCACTCAAAATTTTGAGATATCCTTATTGTTCAACGTAGTCAAAAATTCTGGAAATTAGGTCTTTTAGGATGATAACCCTATCAGAGCTTTCAGTGGAAGGGTTGTAAGGTATTCCCTGGGGGCATATAAGGTTTATATAGAAAGTTGTTGTAGAAATTTCAAAAGGGGCTCATTTGATTGGAAATTGAAATTGCCCTTTTTAATAGTCGAAAGTGAGTGGAGACACAAAACACATTCAATCAAAGTTTAGAGATAGCCATTTTGTTCATCGTAGTTGAAAGTTTTGGAAATTATGTATTTAAGGATGACAAACCCCCCAAAGTCCCCGGGGCAAAGGCTGTAAGTTATGCCCTGGGGGCATATAAGGTTTTTAATGATAGAGATGTCGTAAAAACTTCAATAGGGGCTCATTTAATTGGAAATTGAAAGGGCTAGTGCCCTTTTTAATAGTTGACAGTGATTGGGCGGTATCTAACCCCTCTCTCACGCCCACCACCCCCCAAAATCATCCAATAAAAATTTTCAGATAGCCATTCTGTTCAACGTAGTAGTAAGTTCTGGAAATTAGGTCTGCGAGGATGACAACCCCCCCCCCATCTTCCAGAGCGAGGGTTGTAAGTTATCCCCTGGGGGCATATAAGGTTTTTATTGAAAGCGTTGTCGTAGAAACTTCAAAAGGGCTCATTTGATTGGAAGTTGAAAGGGTTAGTGCCTTTTTTAATAGTTGAAAGTGATTGGAGAAAGACTAACGCCCCTCTCACGCCAGACACATCAAATCAAAATTTTGAGATAGCCATTTTGTTTAACGTAGTTGAAAGTTCTGGAAATTAGGTCTTAGAGGATGACAATCACCCTCAGATCCCTGAGGGTAAGAGTTGTAATATCTACCACGTGGGCATATAAGGTGTTTATAGGAGGTGTTGTTGTAGAAATTCAAAATGGGCTAATTCGATTGGAAATCAATAGGACTAGTGCCCTTTTTAATAGACAAATGTGATTTGAAGGGTCGGCATTTTTATAGTAAATATCGATAAGGGTATAATGTATTATTTTTTTGTTGTTGTTGTTGTTTATTCATCTGTTGTTGTTGTTGTTGTTTATATCATTCGATTGAAAATAGAAAGGGCTGATGCCCTTTTTAATAGTCGAAAGTGATTGGAGGAAAACTAATCCCCCTCCCACCCCCACCCTTCCACTTTACTTTATGTTTAAAAAGTAAATGTTGCCATAAGATTAAATCAAAATTCAATTTGTTAATGCTAATTACCAATAAGGCATTTCAGCAGTATCCCAAGAACGACTGAGGGTTTTATGTTCAAACTTTTGGAGCTGCTTCCGCTCTTAAAATTTAACCAAATCAAAATAGCGTAAGTGTATCCAAGCTAACAAAGAAAGTAAACCGATTTTCTTGCGAATGGTATCAAGTTTTCCATTTCAGGTCAACTAGCCGAGGTATGAAACTAGATTAAACACTTCTATTTGTGTCCAGATTTTTAAGAGGGTGTATATTGTTAAAAATTGCTGAATTTTTTTCTCCGGCATACAAACAGCATGCCAAACTATAAACTAAAACGAACAGAAATTAATTAAAAAAACTGGATGGAAAAAAAATAAACTGACAGCTAATCTGATAATAAATGAACGCAAATTTTCTGTATTTAATGAAGTAAAAACAGTGTTTTTAAGTATTTAATTCAGAAGAGGGCATTAAGAAGACTTTGAATAAGTGAAGAATAAAACTGGTTTTTCCTTTGCAAAATAGTTGTATTTGACTATATCTTTCAAAGATTCTCTCTCTCTTTTTAAATATTAATTAAAAAAACTTTTTCCACAAAATAAGTTTTTCAAAGAAAAGTAAAGAACTCCATTAAACAAAATATGAGCAAAAATAAAATCAAATAATCTACCAAGCGAGAGACTACCACAAATCAGCATCGATAAATAAATAAAAAACTCAAAACAAACAGAAATTACAATAAATAACCGAGTCAAACTCAAAACGAGCAGAAATTACCATAAGTTGGGCTCAAAAATTCAAATGAATGTGCATTGTCAGTGTAATATGCATATACTGATATTTAGTAATCAAAATATTAATACTATTTGATTTATTAAAGTTATAAAGATAAAAACATTTATATTTTTTCAGTAAAGTGCAAATTTTGCTCCAGCCTTGGGAAGGCATAGGGATTTTGAGCCCTACTCATATTAATTTCTGCTCGTTTTGAGTTTGACTAAGTTATTTATTGTAATTGATATTCGTTTTGGGTTTTATTTATTTATCGATGGTGATTTGTGGTAGTGTCACGCTTGGTAGATTATTTTATTGGATTTTTGCTCATTTTTGGTTTAATGGAGTTCTTTACTTTTCTTTGAAAAACTTATTTTGTGGAAAAATTTTTTTTAATTAATATGAAGTAAATGCAGCTTGAACATTCAGTTCACCCTCTATAATTTTGCTATCGAGATCCATAAAAGAAGGGAATGATGGAGACTGAAAAGAGGGCCTAATGACAGAACGTATTAACTGCCAAGTTTTTCGAATGTCTTTACCGCACGCTGAAAAAAATTAAAATAGTACTGGGACTTGGCCTTTTTACACACAGAATTATAAATATTTCTATAAATTTTAAATCGCTGAAAGCAAATAGCTTTCATTGAGGAGCTAGGATTGATAGAATCAGTCTCAAAATTACCCCAAGAAATTTCTGCCAATCTCGACCTAAGAGGTATTAATTCCACTTCGTCAAATCTAAAAAGCCTCTTACCAGACTCACAAGTCCTCTCAATAGTCATATTATTAAAACAGTATCTAGAGTAAACAGAGAAATGATCCGAAATGTCACTCACTAAAAGATAATTTTGGATCAAGGTATCCGTACAGAAAATATCAAACAGTTCGTGATAAAGAACTGTAAGTAAGGAGCGACCCGGCTCAATAGTAACCGAAACTCTAAAAAACGGAATTTTGATATCGATAGATGTATCAAAAGCATCAGATTTTTATGGTGATTTCAAATATATAGGTTTCATCAAGAGTCTTACCAATCAAAAGTTAGGAGCCTGAGAAAATTTGCCTTATTTTTGAAAAAAGGGAAAAACGCCCTCTAAAAGTCAGAGGAACTTAATGAAAATAACAGCATCAGATTCAACGTATCAGAGAATTCTACTGTAGAGGTTTCAAGCTCATATCTGCAACAATGTGGAATTTTGTATTTTTGCCAGAAGAAAGATCACGGATGCGTGTTCATTTTTTCCAGGGGTGATCATATTGACCCAGTGGTTATAGATCACCGGAAGAGGGCTCATTAGAACGGAAATTAAAAGTTATAGTGTCCTTTTTAAGTGACCAAAAAAATTGGAGGCAACTAGGCCCCCTCCAACGCTCATTTTCCCCCAAAGTCACCCGATAAAAGTTTTGACATATCCATTTTGTTCAGCATAGTCGAAAAATATAACAACTGTGTCTTTAAGGACGACTTAATTCCCCACAGTCCTTGGGGTAAGTGCTGAAAGTTATGAACTTTGCCCATTGTTTACATACAGTATTGAATATTGGGAATTATACGGACGTTTTCAGGGGTTTTTTTCTGGTGGGGGGCCGGGAGTTAAGTGGGAGGATCTATCAATGGAGGAATTTTTCCTAGGGAGAGGGAATTTTCCACGAAGGGGGCGCCAGATTTCCCACAATTTTTATAAAACAACCAGAAATTAAATAAAAAAAACAAGTTTTTTTCAACTGAAAGTAAGGAGCAACATTAAAACTTAAAACGAACAAAATTTATTACGTATATGAGTGGTTCACCCCCCTAGTCAATACCTCGCTCTTTACGCTATAGTTTTTTTAGTACTTTCAAAAGAGCTATTTGTTCTAATTAAACGGCATTTTGAATTTGTAGATACTCCTATTTGTGCAACATTTATTTCAGTCAGGTTCGTTTTGGTTACGAACAGATGCAGGATTGTTGATTGGAGGTCAGATCCCAGCTGCTGCTTAACACCATACAAAATTAGCAAATCAAGCAGCATTTCTTGTTAAAATACATTTTGCATTTTTCATCTTAATTTTCAAGATTTTTTCTTATTGATTCGTAATTTGGTTGGGGAGAAATTTCAGTGACTGTTGGTAATCAAGCGTAATCGCGTCATATATTTGACAAATAATGTTGTCATTATTTGTCAAATATATGGCGGAATGAATCAGCGTCCGAAAACCTTTCATTAACCTTCTTAATTATATTTTGCATTAACTCTCGCTCAGTTTTGTCTAGATCAAGTTCCGTAGAAGTGATTTTATCAATCAACGAAGCACATTCTCCTCTATTAGATTCCTTAGTTGCTAATGCATTATATGTCTTGGAAAGGGATTTATAAACATGGGGTGAATTTTTTTGATTCCTCAAATGCAGCCTTTACACCTCAGGGGCGGACCCAGAATTTTTTTTAGGGGGGGGCAAAATAGGTTGATCCAATAAACTTACGTTAGGAGCTAGTTTAATTAACGAAAACTTGCGTTAATTAAGTAAATTACACTACTTTAGACAACTACGTTAGGGAGGGGTCGCGTGCCCCCCTGGATCCGCCACAGTTACACCTGCAGTTTGTTTTGTTCAAGTACAAGTAACGCTTGGATTAAACTCTGACAAGTTGGCTTCCAAATATGATAGCCTTCCTTTGCTATCCTTAGACACCTTTATCATCTTTACTGGCCAATGAGGATAATTTTTGAAGTGACGCGATATCAAACTATTTAAAGGCAGGCCTTTTCTATTAAGGAGCGGACAAAAATAAAAGCAATACATCTTTATGTAAGGTAAGAACCTCAGTGATAAATTTAGTTGAATAATGTTCCAAAGATTCAATAATGTATGTATCCAAAATATTGTATATAATCCACTAATACCAGTCTATTTCAATTACAATTGACTTGGCACCAAAGGTGAACCCCCTCCCCCCACGCACCTAAAAAATGATTCCCTTGCCCTATTTCATAATAGCCGATGTGCACTTACATATCATTGCACATAATTTTATGAAATGCGAAACAAATTAGTTTAGTTAAATGAAGCTATAAAATAAATGTCAGGAACATTTTTCTGCAAAAAAGAGGGATATATCACCCAGTAGCACCCTTATTCTGGCTTACTCTAAATGAAGGACAATGAGAGATCAAACCAAAATAGCTCAAGTACACCCAGGTTGTCAAAATAGCATAGGCGGGATATCTTAGGCCTGGAATATGGTATTAAGTTGAAAATGTCAGTGAAATTTGATGGGAATGTAAAACTAAATTAAAACACACTATACGCATGTGTTGGATGATTTACCCCCAACCAAGCCATGGGCGCCCATATGGGGGGGGGGGGGGGGAGGCTCTTGCCCCCCCCCTTGCTGAATGATGCTGCCTTATTTTTATATTTTTGTTCTGAGATTTTTATTATATAGCATTAAAAGTAGCAATTAGACGAAGTTTGACCCCCCCCTGGAATTCAGCTTATGGGCGCCCATGAACCAAGCACTACACTACCGGCCGAAGGTACACAATCAGGAGATCGGTACCTGCACAAGGCAAACCATTGGTCAGCATGCGAAAAAGTTTGAAAAAATTTTTTTTAGGGGGCACGCGGCCGGCCAACAAAAAAATAAAACCCCCTTTTAACTCTTCGACTGACAATTTTATTGATATTTCAGGTATAGGTTTACTTAGTACCGGTAGCTGAGACGGGGTACCTAAAATGTTTTGTGGGTAAAAAGGGGTACAGTATCTAAATAAATTTGAGAACCGCTGACTTAGAGCATTAAGTTGAAACTCCCAGGGCTACTATTTCTAATACTGTTAATACTGCAGAACTAAATCAAAGGAGTTTAAGAGCATCTAGGTTTTGAAAATGGATAGATGCAATATCTCTGGGACTGAATAGGGTATTGATATTAAGATGACATTTTCAAAGAATGTTGTGGTGTATGTAAAACTAAATGAAAAGGCACTAGGTGGATACTGGTTGTTGAAAGGGTGGATTAGCAACATCTCAAGAACGACTGAGGGTATTAACTTGAAAATCTCAGTGCTACAACTATTACTACTGCTATTACTGCTGCTGCTATTATTATTGAACCAGTCAAAAGGTTTTAAGGACATCTAGGTTGTGAAAATGGCATAGATACGATGTCTCAGGAATAGAATTGGATATTCAGTTTTGTTTTTTCAGGGAAATTTTGCGACTACTACTTTGACTACTTGCCACTGTGACTAAGAAGACTAGACACAGTGACTTTGACTATTTGCGACGACTACTTGTGACTGCTACGTCAACTTCTTGGGACTACTCCTATGACTACACGCGACTGTGACTACTTGCAACTGCAATGGCGACTGTTACTACAACTGCTATAGCTACTACTTTAACTATTACTCCTGCTATTACGGCTGTTACTCCTACTACTACTACTACTATTACTGCTACTATTACTGCTACTACTACTGCTACTACTAATACTACTGCTACTACTACTGCTACTACTACCACTACTACTACTACTACTACTACTCTTACCGTAACTATTGAAGTAAATCAAAAGAGTTTAAGTGTATCCAGGTTAACAAAATGACACAGATGCAATATCTTAGGAACGGAATAGAGCATTAATTTGAAACTCCTTACCTCCCAGTAGGGAGGCACGGACCAAGGGAGGACCCAGTCTCTGGGGGTCTTGAAATATAGCTGGAGCACCCACGTCTGGGGGCCATAAATTCAGGCGGAGGAGGTGGAAGGCCCCTCTGATGTGCACTGGGCAGGGCCCATCGGTGTATGCGTGCGTCCCGCCAGTCACAAACCTTCTCCCAGCAATGGGAAAATTGCAGATGATGCAGGACGCCAGAAGGGCGCATTATCAGTAGTAGATATAGCCAGTCTCTTCTAGGGATGGACAGGAGCGGCTTACCACCGTACTAGAACTAGCGAAGAAATCTTCTTTCTAATTAAAAACTTTTAAGTGCAAACAGTCAGGAACGAGAACCAATCCTATCGTGTTTGAAGAAACCGAAAAAGTTACTACGTCCATGGCAACCGACGATCTGACGACCGAGAATCTCGTGAATGGAGACCCTTTAACAATGTTGACAACTTAGAACCCGGAGGCTATGCTTTCCCCTAAATTGATTTTATCAACTGGAACCCTGAACAAGACGCTTGCTAAACAAGGCAAAATAGATCTTGTCCTAAATGAGCTAAACCGATTTAAATGGGATATTGTGGAACTTTCAGAAAAACACCTCCCTACCACTGGCGAAGAAAGGATCAGCAACACTAGTCTGTTAGTGTCTGGAAGAACTGATGGCATTCATCGCCAAGGAGTTTGTTTTTTGATGTCGAGTAAGCCACGAAGATCACTCATTTCCATAGCGTCCGCCTCATAACAGTTGATTATGATATGAATGAAAGGATCCCCGATTAACATCAAGATTGTACAAGTCTACGCTCCTGACATCAGCAAACCAGATGAAGAGTCTGACAATTTATATCTTCAACTGCATAGCCTAATTGACGTAGTTCCCAAAAAAAGACCTTGTTGTTGTCATTGGCAACTTCAATGCTATTGTTGGTAACGCTTCTGCTGGAAACGAAGATGTTATGGGTAAATTTGGCCTTGGACGACTTAACAAGAGGGGAGAATGCCTCATTAAATTTTGCAGAGACAGTGATCTAGCCATTACCAATATTCTCTTCAAACACAGAGAACGTCGTAAGGCGACATGGACCTCGCCGGATGGAAAAACCCGCAATCTTATTGATTACGTGCTCGTCTCCAGGCGGTGGAAATCGTCTGTGCTAGATACTGTCACCCTCGAAGGTGGCGATTTCAACAGCGACCATTCCCTGGTCATGTCTGCACTAAAGAAACGCCTGAAATCTTCCGCAAAGCTGAATAAGAGACCAGCTCGTTTCAACACACATCTTCTCAAAGACCCTCAAACCTGCCAGACCTACATTGATGAACTGTCTACTCAACTATCGGACCTTCTTTCTAATATTCCTATAGCTTGATCTAAAGAGGATATCGATAAACTGGTCACAGATTCCTCTAAGACCATCAGAAATGTAGCGATGCCCGCCCTAGGAACCAAAAAGGGTGATAAAAAGCATTGGATAACCAACGAAATTATTTTATTATGTGCTGAGAAACGAAAACACAATAACAGGTCAGACAGAGAGAGCAGGGAGAGATATAAGCAGTTGAAGCGTGCTGTAGAAAAATCCACTAGTAGAGCCCATCGCACCTACATTAAAGACAAATGCGAACAGTGTGAGTCTGATTTTAAGAGAAGCGACTCACACCTTATGTTTAAGAGAATTAGTGAGCTAACAAGCAAGAAAATTATCAGTGCTTTTGCACTACTGGACCAAAACAGTTCCCAGATACGAAGCACAGAAGGTATCCGATCGAGATGGATTGAGCATTTCAAAGAAAAGCTTAATCCTCATATCCTTCCAAACCCTGCTGTCCTGGACCTGTTTCCCGTTACTGTCTCAGACCCCAGCCCACCTCCTCTCCGTTCTGAGGTCGAAGATACCATCCAAGCGCTGAAGAATAACAAGGTCTCTAGCCCAGCCGGAATACAGGCAGAACTGCAGAAGAAAGTCCAGTGTGAACCACTTATAGATCTTTTCCACAAGATTGTATCCGCTAGCTGGCAAAAGGGTCATTTCGCAACTTCTAGGTGCGAAGCCACAATTTTTCCGCTTCACAAGAAGGGGTCGAAGGCGATATGTCATAATTACCGTCCTATTAGCCTAACAAGTCAAACTGCCAAGATCATCACCCGAATTATGCTCCAACGGATCAGAGCCGTGTCATCCTTAGTCATCCAAGAATACCAAGCCGGTTTTCGCCCTGGGAGATCGACCCTTGACCAAATTTTTACTCTTTGCCAAATTTTAGAGAAACATCTGAAATTTAGTCGCGACATCCATCAACTCTTCGTTGGCTTTAGGTAAGAATCTGACCTTAATCGGAGAAATAGCATATGGCATATACTCCTCCATTATTGAATATCAAGAAACCTAGTAGATCGCACCAAAGTTATACACTCGAAATTTGGGAGTCGTGTCATGACTAGTGAAGGTCTCAGCGAAAGTTTCCAGACTTCCTCAGATGTCCTTCCAGGATGCCTCTTGTCTCCAGAGCTGTTCAACCTTTTCCTCACAGTAGTCTTATCCCTGGTGGAAACAACTTGCAGCGCACATATAGGGGGTGTTCAGACAAATAAGCTAGCCTACGCCGACAATATTGACGAAATGACTGAAACACCCGAGGATCTACAAGCCGTTGCTAACGACGTCCTCGAAGCTACTAGTTCTTTTGGAATAATCATAAATGTATCAAAAACAAAGGCTATGTGCTGCTCATGAAAGCCGCAGGATATAGTTAGTCCAGACCTGAAACTTAATGGAGAGAGTATCCAGTGGGTCGACGAGTTCCCTTTCCTCGGTAGTCTCATCACCAGCGACAACAGTCTATCGAAAGATATTAAAAGACGTCTCGCTCTCACGAGTTCCAGTTTCAAGGCCCTTATGCCCATATGGCGAAGCAAGGATTTGTCTCTGCGGCTTAAGACACGACTTTTCGATACCCTGATCATTCCCATCGCAATCTACTCATGTGAAACAAGGACGCTGAAGGTAAATGACAATCGTCGACTCGCAGCATTTGAAACTAAATGCCTCCGACGCATCGCCGGGATCACTTACCTTGATAGAATCTCAAATGTCGAACTTCTCGAGCGCCTTAAAGTACAACAAATAATTATCATGAAGAACAAGCTCCAGCAACTTCGATGGCTCGGTCACGTACAACGGATGAGTCGGTCTCGTCTCCCAAAAATTACCTTCGAAGGCCAAACTCACGGTTCTCGTCCTCGTGGTCGGCCTCCAAAAAGGTGGAAGGAAAACTTTGCACCTCACCGCCTCTCGGACCATCTTTGCCTAGCAGAAGACCGTGAAGCATACAAAAGGCACTTCCACGTCATTACGAATAAAGAGGCCCTAAGGCGACGTTTACGGACCGACTGGAACTTAATTAAATAAGTCAGGGAAAGTTGAGGGGGATATCTTACTAAATCCCTATAAACTATGTGTATTCAAATTGTAAAAAGGATTTCTGTCCAATATCTCAGGAAAACTCAGGGTATTATATTGGAACTTCAGGGCATTTTTTTGGGGTAGGTTAAACAAAATCAAAATACAGTATGTACCCTACATCCAATTCCGCCCAAAGGGCATATCTCAGAACGACGAAGTGCATTAAGTTAAAAATGCCAGGCCATGTTGAATGGGAAACTGAAGTAAATCAAATGTACTATGTGCATCTAAGGTTGTCAATTGGGTGCATCTGCGATGTCTTAGGAAAGGTTAAAAGGATCATAGCATAATGAGGAGGATGAATAATAAATTTGTCTATACTCAAGGTTGTACCACGATGAGGGTTAGAATTCCGTCAGCCCTATAGAGCCCCAAAGGTTACGCTGGTTTTCAGCCCATATGTTGGAATATTTTTCCCCGTACCATCCATTTAAGCATTATAATTCAACTACTGTTAAAATTGCTGCTAAATTTTATCCAGCATATAAATAGTAAGCCAGAATCTGGATTCTTATAGAAATTAAATAAAAAAAACAAGTTTTTTAAACTGAAAGTAAGGAGCGACATTAAAACTTAAAACGAACAGAAATTATTCCGTATATGAAAGGGGCTGTCCCCTCCTCAAAGCTCCGCTCTTTACGCTAAAGTTTTTTATTGTTTTAAAAAATAAAGTTGTGAGACAGAGTCAAACTGTAGCGTAAAGAGCGAGGCGTTGAGGAGGGGACAGCCCCTTTCATATACGGAATAATTTCTGTTCGTTTTAAGTTTTAATGTCGCTCCTTACTTTCAGTTAAAAAAACTTGTTTTTTTTATTTAATTTCTGATCATTTTTTAGTTAATGCAGCTTTTATTTTGGCTCACCGTCATTGAATAAGTAAACAAAATTTGCATAAAAAATTTATTTTTCTTTTGCTAAATGGATGTCTCTAAATTTGGTTATGACGTAATTTACAAATTGACTTACGTTACTAACTTCTACATTCGTATATTTTTCTTCTGGCAAAAAAGACAAAGTTGCAGATTTTTGCAGATATGAGCTTGAAACCTATATAATAGGGTTTTCTGATACGCTGAATCTGACGGTGTGATTTTCATTAAAATTCTTTCACTTGTAGGGGATGTTCCCCCCTCTTTAAAAAATCGGGTAAATTTTCTCAGGCTCGTAGCCTTTGATGAGTAATACTAAACTTAATAAAATTTATATATTTAGAATCAGCATTATAAACCCATTCTTTTGATACATTTACTGACATCAAAATTCCGTTTTTAAAAGTTTCAATTACTATTGAGCCGTATCGCTTGTTTTTTTATTGTTTTTTTTATTACGTATATGTTATTACGTATATGAGGGGGTTCTCCCCTAAGTCAATACCACGCTCTTTACGTTAAAAGATAAAAAAAAATTTAATTCACAAACCCCTGGATCACAAAGGCCGTTTAATTAGAATAGATAGCTCTTTTGAAAGCACTAAAAAAAACTGTAGCGTAAAGAGCGAGGTATTGACTTGGGGGAGAACCCCCTCATATACGTTATAATTTCTGTTCGGAATGTTGCTTCTTATTTTCAGTTGAAAAAAACTTGTTTTTTTTTTATTTAATTTCTGATTGTTTTTTTAAATAATGCTTGGAAATCCGGCGCCCCCTTCATAGAAATGTCCCTTACCCCAAACAAACATCCTCCACGGCAAGATTCTCCCGAGTAACCCCCTCCTCCTGCCCCACCCTCCAGAAAAAAAATCCTTCCTGAAAATGTCTGTATACTTCCCAATAACCAATAAATAATGCTGGCAAGTCCCGCGCCCCCTTCATGGCAATTTCCCTTCCCCCATGAAAACTTCCTTCATGGACAGATCATCCAACATAACCCCCGACCCCCCCCCCCACTACCAAAAAAAAACCTCCTGAAAACTTCTATATACTTCCCAATAACCAATACTATATGTTAACATTGGGTAAAGTTCATAACTTTTAGCCCTCCCCCCTGGGACTTCGGGGGATTAAGTCATGCTAGAAGCCATAGTTTTCATATTTTCGACCATGCTGAACAAAATGGCTATCTCAAAATTTTGATGGGGTGATTTTGGGAAAAATGAGCGTGGGAGGGGGCCTAGTTGCCCTCCAATTTTTTGGTCACTCAAAAAAGGCACTAGAACTTTTAATTTCCGTTCAAATGAGCCCAGCCATAATATTCTAGGACCACTGGGTCGATACGATCACCCCTGGAAAAAAAAAACAAAAACAAAAAAAACAAATAAACACGCATCCGTGATCTTGATTCTGGCAAAAAATGGAAAATTCCACATTTTTTTTAGATAGGAGCTTGAAACCTATACAGTATGGTTCTCTGATACGCTGAATATGATGGTATGATGTTCATTAAGGTTCTATAACTTTTAGGGGGTCTTTCCCCCTTTTTTTTGAAAATCAGCCAAATTTTCTCAGGTGCGTAACTTTTGATGGGTAGCACTAAACTTGATGACTTATATATTTGAAATCAGCATTGAAATCTGATTCTTTTGATGTATCTATTGGTATCAAAAACCCATTTTCTAGAGTTTCGGTTACCATTGAGCCGGGTCGCTCCTTACTTACAGTTCGTTACCATGAACTGTTTGAAAACGGAAAAGATTTAGTATAATCAATTAACCAATGAATAAAAACACTATAGAAACTAAAAACCAACAGAACTCAATTTCAAAAGGCTTTTTCACAAAAGGAGTTTTTCAAAGAAAAGTAAGAAGCTAAAATAAACCAAAAGAGCAGAAATAAGGAGTATTTCAAGCGTAAAACCAGTCTAAGTCACAATAAATAAATAAAGACCAGAGCATAGTTTCCACCAAATAGAAAATAAAACACATTTTAAACGTTTTCTTCATTAGAACTTTAATAAATCCAAAGCTATTAAGACTTTCAGGAATGAATACTAGTATAACTGTCAACCCACATTCATTAGTTCTTTTCAGTAATCTGGATTCCGATGGTGATATATATATATATATATATATATATATATATATATATATATATATATATATATATATATATATATATATATATATATATATATATATATATATATATATATATATATAATATATATATATATATATATATATATATATATATATATATATATATATATATATATATATATATATATATATATATATATATATATATATATATATATATATATATATATATATATATATATATATATATATGTATATATATGTATATAAACATAGCTTGAAATAAAAAGTGTTTTAAATAAAATACAAAATACGCTCTGGTCTTTAGAAGGTAAAGAGAGTGTTACCTTTTCTCCTCTTTGTGCAAGTTTCTGCTCGTTTTGAGTTGACTTGGTTATTTTTTTAAATTATGTCCGCTCAGTATTAATTTATTTATTGATGGTTATTTAGGGTAGTTTTACGCTTAAAAAAAACATTTGTTTCTATTTCTGCTCATTTTTGGTTTAATGTAGCTCTTAACTTTTCTTTGAAAGACTTCTTTTGTGGAAATTTTTGTTTTAATTAATGTTAAGAAAGAAATCTGGAGTTTTAAAATACAGGTTTTATCCAGTAAGACACGTGTTACTATAAGTTTTGCTTTCACTGAGAATGCGTGTCTGCGTGTAATACTGATAGACAGGAACTCATAATGTTTTGATAGAATTCATAATCTTTTGATTGAATGTTAGAGTGCTCTAAAATTAAGAATAATCAATTATCTTTGGTGAATTAATGAGGATAAGAGAACGAATAACTTGAAATACCAGAATTTGTTCTCACAACATTAACCTTTTTCAAATCATGGTAGCAGCAGTACCAACAACCTAGTAAAGAGCGAATTACAACCCATAGAAACCAAAAGATGGAAAAACACCTTTTGAAAAAATCTGCCTAATGAGAAAAAAAGCCTGCTGACACCAATTCAGGAATGGTAACCATTATTTCGGTTAGTCTTAAAAGTAAAAGTTTATTGCGGAAACAAATTTATGGTGATTTCACAAAAGAGTCTGAAACCCCTCAAAAATGGCGTTATCTCGAAAGAAAAGTTCACCATTGGAATCAGCATGGTCGAAAACCTTGTAAAACGGAACTACAGTCCTCCACCTTAAACAACAAGGAAATCACTTTTTGCATGGGTTTTAGAGTTATGGTTAATGTCAGTGCTGGTCCCTCTTAACTTCCACAAACTGTTTGATAAAATTCTCAGTGCAAATTTTTTTATAGACATTCCACACATACAACACTTGCTTTTATGAAATGGCACTATTGGCTACATTCTAAAATGTTTTTTGGTAAGTACTAGTTAACCTTTAGCATCAGTAGTGGGTTGGGTTAGGGTGGCAGCACCCTTCAAATATAAGGTACTGTTCATTTTAATTGTTTGCATCTTTTTTGGTTTAATTGATTTTAGAAATGACAAAGTTTTTCTGAAGGAACTAAAAAGTAAATTTCGAAAATTTTCAAAATTTTGAGATGACCATTTTGTTCAACATAGTCAAAAATTTAATAAATATGTCTTTGAGGATGACTTAATACCCCAAAGTTTCCGGGGGAAGGGCTGCAAATTATGAACTTTACCATTGTTTACATATAGTATTGATTATTGGGAAGTATACAGACGTTTTCAGGAGGGATTTTTTCTTGTGGGGGGAGGGTCGGAGGAGGGGGTTAGGTAGGAGGATCTTTCCATGGAGCATGTTTTCTTGGGGAAGGGACATTTCTATCAAGAGGGCACCGGATTCCACAGTATTATTTACAAAACGATCAGAAATTCAATAAAAAAAAAGTTTTTTCAACTGAAAGTAAGGATCAACATTAAAACTTGAAACGAACATAAATTGTTACCTAAATGAGGGTGGCTGACCCCTTGTCAATACCTCGCTCTTTATGTTAAAGTTTTTTTTTAGTATTCTAAAATAGCTGTATATTGTAATCAAACGGTCTTTGTGATACAAGATTCATTCCTAAAGAATTAGGACAAAATTCGAAATTTACCGTAAAGAGCGAGGTACTGAGGAGGAGGCGACCCGCCTCATATACGTAATAATTTCTGTTCTCTTTTATGTTTTAATGTTGCTCCTTACTTTCACTGAAAAAATTTGTTTTTTATTTATTTAATCTGGTAAAAACACGCCGTGAAAATACGAGTCAATAAATAAATATAAAATAAGTACAGTTGCCAGAGCACTAGATGCTGCTGTAATTTCTACATCAAAAACATCTCAATAGTATTCATATTTATGCTGCATAGCAAGGACGATAATTAGCGAAAATGTAAGAGGGTGAAGGGACAAAATGGGCTTTTAGAAAAATAGGGGGCAATTTTTACTGTTTTTTCGATTTTTTTTTTAATGAAAATACCAAAAAAGGTATTCTCAGTAAAAAAAAATTAAACTCTAAGGAGGCAGAGGGGAGGGAGAGGGGAATGCAAAACGCACATTTTATTAAGCTGAATCTGTTTAGTGATATTTTATTGTATTTTACCAAAGAAGGATGTAAACTGTACCAGAAGCTGAAGCCTAGATTTCTTTACACACTGACGCAAAAATGATTTTTTTTTTTAATAAACAGAGCTAAAATTGAATGAAATATTAATAAAAACAGACAAATTTTGATGGGAATAAGTCAAAACGAGGCGAATAATTGAATTCATGACTTTTACCTGTAAAATAACTAAAATTGACGCCTAGGAAAATGTAGAATATAAATTTATAGAAGAGATAGCTTAAATCTTATGATTTGATAGTATGACTCGAAGAATTCAAAGATCATTAGAAATTTGCTGAATCCTAGTCCTTTCCTATTCCTAGTCCTAGTATCCTAGCCCTTTCATAAAAAAATCTCCCATCTTAACATTTGTATCGAAAGCTGATATGGAAAAAGATTTTATTCTTCGAACCATGAATTATCGTTCTTTTTTCTCTTAAAAAACAAGAATTTTTAGGGAATGAGAGCTTCGAGTTAGGAGGGAGTAAATAGTGTAGCTCTGAATTAAGTCAAGTGGAGCGAAAACGTGCAAAGATTTGTCATCCCTTTGAAAAATTAAATTAAAAAAAAACAAGATTTTTAACTGAAAGTAAGGAGCAACGTTAAAACTTAAAACGAACAGAAATTATTAGGTATATAAAGAGGATTGCCCCCTGCTCAACACCTCATTCTTTACGCCAAAGTTTTTTAGTACTTTTATAAAAGCGTCTTACTTTTCTACTTAGATGGCCCTTGTGTTTCAGGAGTCATTATTAAAGAACTGGAACAAAATTCAAAAACTTTAGCGTAAAGAGTGAGGTGTTGAGGAGGGGGCAACCCCTTTTATATACGTAATAATTTCTGCTCGTTTTAAGTTTTAGTGTTGCTCCTTACTTTCAGTTGAAAAAACATGTTTTTTTATTTAATTTCTGATCGTTTTTAAAATTATGCCCGGAAATTTGGCCCCATCTCCACGGAGAAACCCCCTCCCCGCGGAAATACCCTCTAGGCAATTAAATCTCGGTGAAAATTTACCCCGGACAATTACTCTTAACCACTCTGCGCGTAAAATTGAGACGGAAAAGAGAAATCAAGATATAAAAAAAGAATTTTGTATAAGAATTTTGGAAAATTTCCCCAGTTTATAATATCTTCTGAAAAGTTCACTACCTGGAAACTTCCCTCCCCATGGATAAACCCCAAGCAGAAAATTTGTCACCCCCCCCCAACCGAAAATGTATGCCTACATCCCAATAACAAATACTACGCGCAAACAATAGGCAAATTTTATAATTTAAAGACCTTTCCCCTGGGGCTATGGGGGGTCATGTTATACCCATAGGCATAGTTATTGGATATTTCACCTATGATTTACAAAATGGCTATCTCAATATTTTCATCGGATGATCTTGGGAAAAAGGGCAGGAGAGGGGGCTTTCTTTGGTCTTTCTTCTGGTAAACAATACAAAATTCCACATTGTTGCAGATAGGAGCTTGAAACCTATACAGTAGAGTTCTTTGATACGCTGAGTCTGATAGCGATACGGCTTAATAGTAATCGAAACTTTAAAAAACGGAATTTTGATGTCAATAAATATATCAAAAGACTGGGCTTATAATGCTGACTCAGCATTATAATGGGAAAAGCTTCTCATTGTTCCAATTAAACGAACATAGTGTGTCAGAAGTCGTTCTTAAAGAATTGAGAGAAAATTCGTAAGTTACGTATATTTATTACTAATAAAAACGTTCGTAAATAAAATGAAAAGTTCTAGTGTCCTTTTTAAGGAACCAAAAAAATTGGAAGGCAACTAGGCTTGCTCCCCCACCCTGTTTTCTCAAATTCGTAAGATCAAAATTTTGAGAAAGCAATTTAGCCAAAAAAAAAAGTAAAATTAACATGCAAATTCCGTTTTAATTATTCATATACGGTTAGCTAATTTCAAAACCTGCATTAATTAAAAAACGTTCAGAAATTAAATAAAAAACAACAAGTTTTTTTAACAGAAAATAAGGAGCGACATTAAAATTTAAAAGGAACAGAAATTATTCCTATTTGGAGGGGGTTGCCTCCTCTTCAACACCTTGCTCTTTACGCTAAAGTTTAAAGATTCTCCCAATTCTTTAAGAACAACTTCTGAAACACTATGTTCGTTTAATTGGAACAATGAGAAGCTTTTTTCAAAAGTTTATAAAATACTTTAGCGTAAAGAGCAGGGTGTTCAAGAGAAGGCAACCACCGTCATATACGAATTAATTTCTTGTCCGTTTTAAGTTTTAATGTCGCTCCTTACTTTCTGTTAAAAAAAAACGTGTTTTTTTATTTAATCTAACATAAATCGGTAAAACTAGTTCAAATAAACCAACTGACGATATTTCCCTATGTTTGTATGTTTATAGAAAACTAGAGCTATACTTATACCAAAAGGCTTGAAACCATTTCAACCACTGAAATGTCCATAATCGAAAACCCTTAAACTGGGGCGGCTTAAAATGAATTTCTTGGATACTTTTCTTCTCAGTTACCTTTGAAAGCGGGGAAAAAATTGAAAAAAACTCTCAAGTGAAAATAATTCATTCAAATACAAAGATGATTAGTTAAAGATATATGCTGTTTATTTTCATTTCAACATTAACATTAGTTACGAAATAAAATTCTTGGGAATTACAAAAAAGTGCTTGATATCCGGAGGTGTCTTCTTTTTCTTTCTTTTTCCAGCACTAGCGGTTCAATGGAAAATCATAGGGGCGCTGAAATGAGTAACCATCCGAGGATTTTGGAATTGGTGTTTTATTTCCCCCATCCTATAATAGTGGGTGTCATTTCCTGGTTGGTCTTATGTGGAATAACCCAAACAAATTGCTTTTACGTAACTTTAAAAATCAAACTGAAAGAGCTTAGGAAATCGGATATAAGTAGTACTGTCATAGGCACTTCAAAGGCATCCATAGGGAAATTAACATAGGGAAATTAACATTGGATTTCTAGCGGAGCCCTCTGATGCCACGCGACATACCTGTTTCTAAGCGACATTCGCGCCCTTGGCATGATTTCAAGGACACACCTTTTCCCTGTTACTAGGCAAAATTGTGTTACTAGGCAAAATTATGTTACTAGGCAAAAATGTGTCTAGACACACTCCCAGGTAGCTGAAATCCCCTGCGTTGTTTTTTCTAGACAAAAACATGTCTAGACACACCCCCAGGTGGCTGAAATTCCCCACGTTTTTACTAGACAAAATTCACAGGTGGTTGAAACTAGACCCCGGCGCCAAGCCGGTGGGTCGACCGAACGCCGCCGACGAGAGGCCCAGTCGAACACCACTGAAGTGTTGTGACGCTGCCGGTAGAGGCGGTGGCATTCGGTCGACTTAAAATTAATTTTGCAGCAATTTTTTATTGCGTCAACCGCAAAGTCTGAGCTTTTCCTTCTCGTCCTGTTTAGTATTTCGATTTTCCGGATTAGAAATCAAGCAGGGCTTGCACTACCATCAAATTTTCGGGTATTTTCCCGAAAATCTATGCGTCACTCCGAAAAAAATTTAGTTCCCCGAATCCGCGAAAATCACGCAATCACGGTACCACCCCTAGCGATTTATCACCAGTGACTTTCCCTGCCAAATATTACTTTGCATACAATAATTCTTCACTACTCTCTTGTTCATTAATTTTCGTCTCTTGTGTTACTTTGCATAAAAATCAGACAGATGCAATATGCAATTGCAAATATTGCAATATACACAGTTCTTCATATATTGACAAAAAAAAGTATCGTCTTTATGAAATGAATTTAAATCATTCCGAATGCAGTTTCCCAATTATTTCTTACATCATTCGTAGTCAAGAATTTTATTTTCAAGTTGAATAGAATTATAGAGCGCATTCACTGCTATACAGCTTCAGCCTTCAGTTGGATTTTGAAATTGACAGCCGACAGATTGTTTCTATAGCTGAATTGTAGGTTTGCAGATTTTTTTTTGCTGTTTTTAGATAAGATTTTCTTAATGCTTGGTGCTCAATTGTTGAACGCCCGATAGAAAATACAATCTTCTTTCTGAAACATTTTAACCCCCCCCCCCAAAAAAAAAAAAATCCTTCTATTGAGACAAAATGTAGCTATAAAATAAGCTATGTACAAGGTTGGGGAATTAAAGATTGAGCCGGAACTTACCCCAAAAATATGATTCATAAATAAATTGTTAATTATTGCCTAAGGGGGGGGGGGGAGGGGATAGGGGGCTATCATTTTAAATGATAATACCTCATTTTATTTTATTGAAAGCAGGGATGCCAAAAAGATAATTATTTTTTTCGTTTAAATTGGAGACAGAAAAAATTATATTAAATTCCCAGGGAAGCCATTGAAATATTTTGATGGACCCAGGGCCTCCCATTGGGACTTGTTCATTGTCTTGGATATTTTGCAATTTCTCATAGGGTACTGGCCTAATTTGGCTTTTGTGTGTGCTCCCTTTTAATTAGATTCGTTGGACCTTATTGAATGCCACGGCGAGTCTATGACTCAGTTTTCCAATAATTTGAGGTATATCTGAATAATTTCGACATTTTTTCTTCATTTTTTTTCCTTTTTTTTCCCTCAATTTTTTTTTTTCTAGGAACAGTAAGCTGCTTAACGTTATTTTGCGTGCTTGTTTCAACCATATAGTGACCTAGTTAATTATTAAGTAAATTATTTTTCTAATGAAAGCTGAGACGGTATCCTATCAAGGTGGTATCCAGAAGGGGGGGGGGGGTAGGGAGGTATTACATTCAAATGATAATATCTCGAATTTTTTTTATTAAAAGCAGGGATGCCAAAAAGTTGAAAAGTTGACAAAAATTAACATGATTTTCCTGAGTTATACTTGATATAGCACTTACATGGTTTTATCGTCCAAAGGAAAAGGGACATATGCGTCCAACCCGTTTTTTTCTTATTGATGAAACGGGTTTACTTTGAAAACAGTCATTCATAAGTACCAGGCAGATTCACACTAAACCGAATTGGTGTGACGAAAGCGATATCGACATACCCACCTAATGTTGCGCTTGAGTGACAATGGCGGCCTTGGTCCAGTGCCCAAGTTACATTAAAAGGCCAGGCCATCATAAAAACTTTCAATTTGGGAGGTTCAAGGAGGCGTTTTTGACAGTCTTATGACCTCAGGGTACTAGATGTTGCAACGTTCTTACGTATCTACAAGGGTTTAAAGATTCGATCACCCCACAAATGATTACCAAAAATATGCACAAATATAACAAATGTAACATTTGGAATATTATAACACTTTTTTCAAAGCTTAGAAGAAAAGTAAAAAAGGTTAAATAGCCCTAACTACGCTTGAAAGCTATTTTAAAAAGAAAGTATTTGGAGATTTCCATGGAAATCACCATAGCAGAAGCTTTGAGCCTGGGTGGGGATCAAAGAAGAGTCTTTGGGTATTTTGACCACAGGTGAGTTATTGTTGCGACTTTCTTAAATTTGGTAGTTTTTGTGAGCATTTGGAAATCAAAGCTTAAACTCAATAACTGATACTAAGTGTTCTAATATTTTACTTGGATTAAAAGTGACGAACTAGGATAAAATCTCAACATCTTCCTGGAGCTACTTCAGTCTGCCTATTATTTAATTTAATTACATTTAAAATGGATGAGCTTTTCATTTTTTACCTAAGAAAATAGCTGGCACTTCATACCGAATTTTTCTTCATACCGAATAGACCATTAAGTGTTTTTGTTTCATTGTAATTGAAGTTTTCTCATGTGAAGTGTTCATCATGTATTTTTCAATTTAATAAATTTATTCCTTTTAGATGCAGTTTATAATTTGACCGATATTAGATATTTATCAGTTTATAATTTGGAATGAATCCCCAAAAGAAAAAATGAACAATATCCAAAAGAGCAGCCAAAAGTAATAAAAAAGCAGCAGTTCAGCCTTAGCCTACATGACATATATTCTATAAAAAGCAAAAAAAACACTTTAAACTGTATTTTTTTAAATTGTTATTAAAAACCAGTTTTTAATACAAGAAGGCTTTTTAGGAATCCAAAAGAGCAAAAAAAAACAATCAATATCAAAGTCGCCCATTTCAACTTTTTTAAAGGTGACAAAACAGATATAGGCAAAGGGCATTATGAAAAAAATTAAGCTTCTAAGTTCAAAGTTATATTCAAAGTTTTTACCCAGATAACTGACGAATTTTGAGATACGATATTTGAAGTTTTGTGTACAGTAATGCTCGATGAAAAAAACTACTAATTTTGATAATTATTTATGTTAAGAATACAGAGCTAATAGATACATTAACTACTCGTATTATGCAAGGGTTCTGAAACGCCACAGCCATTTCGTTTCTTCCAGATTTCTACTTCTCTTGATGAATAACGAAGAAGACTAGTTTCCAGCCAGCGACTTCTGAATTCTTGAACTTATAAATAGGCCCCGAACCTGTTGTAAATTTCAGGTTTTATTTGAGAAAGACTGATGAAAACATTAATGTTTGCGGTCAACATTGATCGTGCCGCCGGCACGCCGCCGACATCTTACTGGCGGCACGGCGCGCTGATTTTGGCCTCGCCGCCACTGGTTTTCCCTCATCGGCGCGGCGCCGGGGTCTAGTTGAAACCCCCCAAAAAGTTTTTCTATTAAAAGCCAAAGAGAACTTTCCCTCACAAAATATGCTATATATAGATATGTTAAAGGCATTTCATTATCAGTTTCTTTTAATCAACAGAAGATGCAACAAGTACTTTAACAATGGATAATACATACAATCACGTAAGTGCCTATCTCTCTATAGTCCACCCCCTCCCAAAAAAAAATCTTTATACTTTCTCTGTTTCAAATATGCTCTTTTTCTACTGTGTAACCCCTCCTCCCTCCCCCACCATTCATTACCATTTAATCCTTTCAAAAAGAGTGATTTACTCAAAAAGTATCTTTTTCTCCTTCATGCGTTAAACCCTTAGAATCCATCAAAATCTATCGTGTGCGCCTTGTCTGAATTAACAAAAAATATGTGTGAATTTAGGCAGAACCCTCTCAAAGGGTGTCTGGTAAACAAGGAAGGGTTCTTGTCAATTCATAAACCTTACGGGAGAATGTCGGATTTAGAAAATTCTATGTCTGAAAGAGATCCTATTTCCCACAAAATTAACATGTAATAGTCACATTTTAGGCTTGGAAATTGTGCGTATAAGGAGGGAGGGGTGTAATAAAAAAAAATTATTCTAGTCACAAATCTAGTTTTAAACTATTTATTGCATTTAAATGGTAAAACAATATGTATCCCCCCTCCATTAATAGTCATATGCATTAGACTCCGGCGCCGCGCCGATGAGGAAGACCGGCGGCGGTGGGGCCAAAAATAGCGCGCCACGCCGCGCCGTCAGTTAGAAGTCGGCGGCGCGCCGCCGGTAAGATATCGGTGGCGTGCCGACGGTGCGATCAATGTTGACCGCAAACATTAATATTTTCATCAGTCTTTCTCAAATCACAGCTTAAATTTACAACAGATTCGAGCCTATTTATGAGTTCAAAAATTCACCAGTCGCTGGCTGGAAACTGGTCTTCTTTGTTATTCATCAAGAGAAGTAGAAATCTGGTAGAAACGAAATGGCTGTGACGTTTCAGAACCCTTGCATATTACGAGTAGTTGAAGTATCTATTAGCTATGTATTCTTAACATAAATAATTATCAAAATTAGTAGTTTTTTTCATCGAGCATTACTGCATACAAAACTTCAAATAACGTATCACAAAATTCGTCAGTTATCTGGGTAAAAACTTTGCATATAACTTTGAACTTAGAAGCTTAATTTTTTCATAATGCCCTTTGTCTATATCTGTTTTGTCACCTTTAAAACAGTTGAAATGGGCGACTTTGATATTGATTGTTTTTTTTTTGCTCTTTTGGATTCCTAAAAAGCCTTCTTGTATTAAAAACTGGTTTTAATAACAATTTAAAAAAAATGCATTTTAAAGGTTTTTTTGGATTTTTTACAGAATATATGTCATGTAGTCTAAGCCTGAACTGCTGCTTTTTTATTGGTTTTGGCTGCTCTTTTGGATATTATTCATTTTTCTTTTGGGGATTCATTCCAAATTATAAACGGATAAATACCTAATATCAGTCAAATTATAAACTGCATCTAAAAGGAGTAAATTTATCAAATTGAAAAATACAAGATGAACACTTCACATGAGAACATTTCAATTACAATGAAACAAAAAACACTTAATGGTTTATTCGGTATGAAGAAAAATGAAGTGCCAGCTATTTTCTTAGGTAAAAAATGAAAAGCTCATCCGTTTTAAATGTAATTAAATGAAATAATATGCAGACTGAAGAAGCTTCAGGAAGATGTTGTGGTTTTAATCCTAGTTCGTCACTTTTAATCCAAGCAAAATGTTAGGACGCTTAGTATCAGCTATTGAGTTTAAGCTTTGATTTCCAAATGCTCACAAAAATTACCAAATTTAAGAAAGTCGCAACAATAAGTCACATGTGGTCAAAATACTCAAAGACTCCTCTTTGATCCCCACCCAGGCTCAAAGCTTCTGCTGTGGTCATTTCCATGGAAATATCCAAAGAGTTTCTTTTTAAAATAGCTTTTAAGCGTAGTTAGGGGTATTTAGCCTTTTTTGTTTTTCTTTAAAGCTTTAAAAAACGTGTTATAATATTCCAAATGTTACATTTGTTATATTTGTGCATATTTTTGGTAATCGTTTGCGGGATAATCGACTTTTTTAAACCACTGTTGATACGTAAGAACGTTGCAGCATCTAGTACCTTGAGGTCATAAGACTCTCAAAGATTCCTCCTTGAACCTCCCAAGTTGAAAGATTTTATTATGACCTGGCCTTTTAATGTAACTTGGGCACTGGACAAAGCGCGCCATTGTCACTCGAGCGCAACGTTAGGTGGGGATGTCGATATCGCTTTCGTCACACCAATTCGTTTTATTGTGAATCTGCCTGGTACTTATGAATGAATGTTTTCAAAGTAAACCCGTTTCATCAATAAGAAAAAAAGGGTTGGACACATATGTCGCTTTCCCTTTGGACGACAAAACCATGCAAGTGCTGTATCAAGTATAACTCACGAAAATCTTGTTAATTTTTGTCAACTTATCCACTTTTTGGCATCCTTGCTTTCAATTCAAATAATTCAGGTTACTATCACTTAAATATAATAAATCCCTATGCCCCCCCACCTTCTGGATACCATCTTGATAGGATACCGTCTCTGCTTTAAATAAAAAAAATAATTAGTTTATTGGCATCCCTGCTTTCAAAAAAATCGAGGTATTATCATTTAAATATGATAGCTCACTTCCCCCCCCCCCCGGGATACCACATTGATAGGATGCCGTTTCTAATTTAAATTAAGAAATAAATTAACTTTTTGGTATCCCCGCTTTCAATAAAAAAAACTAGTCATTATCATTTAAATTTAATACCTCCATACCCCCCCCCCCCTCGGGATACCACCTTGATAGGATACCGTCTCAGCTTTCATTAGAAAAACCATTTACTTAATAATTAACTAGGTCACTGTATGGTTCAAACAAACACGCAAAATAACGTTAAACAGCTTAGTGTTCCTTGAAAAAAATTGAGGGTATGAGTAAAGGGGTACAAGAAACAACAAAAATGTCGAAATTATTTAGATATACCTCAAATTACTGAAAAACTAAGTCAGAGATTCGCCGTGGCATTCAATAAGATCCAAAGAATCTAATTAAAAGGGAGCACACACAAAAACCAAATTAGGCCAGTAGCCTATGAGAAATCGCAAAATACCCAAGACAATTAACAACTCCTAATGAGGGGCCCTGGGTCTATCAAAATATTTCAATGGTTTCTCAGGGAATTTGGTGTCAATTTCTTCCGCCTCCGCTTTAAATGAAAAAAATAATTATATTTTTGGCATCCCTGCTTTCAATAAAAAAAAATGAGGTATTATCATTTAAAAATGATAGCCTCCTATCCCCCCCCCCTATAGGCAATAATTTACAATTTATTTATGAAGCATATTTTTGGGGTAACTTCCGGTTCAATCTTTAATTCTCCAACCTTGTACATAGCTTAGTCTATAGCTAAATTTTGTCTCAATAGAAGGTTTTTTTTTCGGGGGGGGGGGGGGGTAAAAATGTTTCAGAAAGAAGATTGCATTTTCTATCAGGGTTCAACAATTGAGTATTAAACAATAAGAAAATCTTATCTAA
The DNA here is from genome assembly GCF_049724085.1 of Artemia sp. Qi Xiang Cuo. Taxonomy (NCBI): domain Eukaryota; kingdom Metazoa; phylum Arthropoda; class Branchiopoda; order Anostraca; family Artemiidae; genus Artemia; species Artemia sp. Qi Xiang Cuo. Next base: position 29,524,850 of record NC_142814.1, on the reverse strand, counting down.
AAACAGCCAAAAAAATCTGCAAATTTACAATTCAGCTGTACAAACAATCTGTCGGCTGTCAATTTCAAAATCCAACTGAAGGCTGAAGCTGTATAGTAGTGAATGCGTTCAATATTTCTATTCAACTTGAAAATAAACTTCTTTACTATGAATGATGTAAAAAATAGCGATTAGGAAACTGAATTCGAAATAACTTAAACTCATTTCATAAAGACGATTCTTTTTTTGTCAACATATGAAGAACTGTGTATATTACAATATTTGCAATTGCATATTGCATCTGTCTGGTTTTTATACAAAGTAACAAAAGAGACGAAAATTAATTAACAAGAGAGTAGTGAAGAATTATGGTATGCAAAGTAATGTTTGGCAGGGAAAACCACTGGTGATAAATCGCTAGGGGTGGCACCGTGATTGGGTGATTTTCGGGGATTCGGGAAACCAAATTTTTTTTCTGGTTGACGCATAGATTTTTGGGAAAATACCCGAAAATTCGGGGATAGTGCAAGCCCTGCTTGATTTCTAATCAGGCAAATCGATATACTAAACCACACGAGAAGAAAAAGCTCTGAGTTTGCGGTTGATGCAATAAAGAATTGCCGCAAAATTAATTTGCCACCGCCGCCAGCGGCGGTACGACACTTCGGCGGCCTTCGACCGGGCCTCTCGTCGGCGGCGTTCGGTCGATCAGTCGGCGCGGCGCCGGCGTCTAATATGCATGCCTAGGCTACAGACAAATTATTCTCTAGTATTTTTTCCCTACAGTGTTCGGTTTATTTTCCGTTTTTAAATTCCTGGGTATAAAGAAATGATTGCATATTATTTCTAAGCCTATTTTCTACGCTTTTCTGGAAATAGTGACTTATTTAAAGGTGGGAGGGGGGTACTTCCTAAGGCAATGTCAAAACTATGATTTCCAATAAACTTTTTATCAAGTTTTGCCTTCCTGAAATGACATTGGGCGGGGTTTATAAAATTTAAGCTCTAAAATACAACTGTTTATTGCTTCTAAATGAAAAAAAATAAGATTTTCGGGTTTATTTCTAGCAAGGAGTATATTTAAATGTCTTCTAAACATAAAGGTATTTCTACGTTTACTGGCTGATTTCTCACAAATTTTACTTTTCTTGAAAAGGAGTGACTTATTTAAAGGTGGGAGGGGGCAATAATGAAACTATGGTTTCCAAGTTTTACCTTCCCGGAAAGGAGATATAAATGCTCTTATTTTCGAACTCACAGATTTTATCTGTTCTTGCTCCTCCCAACAAACGTGCAAGAGTGGGCAAGGCAACCCCAGTAAGGCCATCAGTGATCAAATATGCTGCTTCTTCCGGAGGGGCACTGCCCGTGCAACCCTTGGCTCCCCGTCAGGAGAAGCCAGGCCCTTCCAGGGCACTACCGGTCCAGCCATTTACCACCCAACTTGTATTGCCCGGAGCCCCCACCCCACGTTAGTGAAGGTCTCCTCCCTTCTAGAAAGGCTCCAAGGCAGCCTGGTAGAAAATTGAAAAGAGAGTGGACGGGTAACTGCAAAATGGCGACCCCCGCTGGCTCATCTGTGCAAGCCAGTGACATCGCTGCCGCGGGTTACTACAAAATGGCGACCCCCGCTGGCTCATCTGTGCAAGCCAGTGACATCGCTGCCGCGGGTAACTACAAAATGGCGACCCCCGCTGGCTCATCTGTGAAAGCCAGTGACATCGCTGCCACATCCGCACATCCCACTGACATTGCTGGCCCGGCTGCAAAAGAGCGTGACGTCCGCGCCCCGTCCATCCCCCGACATGCACTCCCAGGACCATCCGGCACTCAAGTGCAGACAGAATTTGGAGATGTAAGCGTTTTTACCTCTAATTTCTACCTAGTTATAGAAATATCTAACTATTTTTCAAATTTTTTAGGCCTTTATTTTCACTATTTCCTACCTTATATTTCCTGGCTAGTAAAAACATTTTTTATGCCTCTTTAAGCCCATGAAGGAGTTCTTATTCATTTTTATCTTTAGTTTTCCCCTTGTTTTAAAGACTCGGAAATAAGACTATTTTTTCAACTTTTTACCCCTTTCTTTTCACTATTTTTTCAACAAAATAAAAGCCTGTCAGAGACATTAAAAAATTTTTTAGTCCCACTACAGACATTTCCCCCCATTTTCGGGCTTTGAAGGGGGTTTTTCAGCTAATAAGAGCCTACTCGTTTTATATGTATGGATTTTAGCTAAAATATTAAAGTTTCAGAACACATCCCTACCCTGCCTAGTTTTAAAAGACACTGTCTCTCAGAAATTAAGCTGTTCTTAGCCATTTCACTATTTTTTTCAACATAATAAAAGCTTTTCGCCAGAATATTAGAGGTCTCTAAATAAGATTGTTTTTTCAGCTTTTAAGCACATACTCCCTAGTTTTTAGGACTCATCAGTATTCATCCTCCCCATGTTAGCGTTATTCATACCTATGTTCCTAGACTAGCCAACTTTTCTGTCTTTTCCGCTAGAATATTAAATTTTACCCCCAAAGTTTTAAAAGACCCAGAAAAAAGGCTGTTTTTCCCTATTTTCTAGCAACTACTCGCTAATTTTCGGTTTAATCTGTGCCTTCCCAAAATAATGTTCTTTTTTTATTCATTTTACCTTTTTTGCTAGAATATTAAAGTTTCAGAATACATCCCTACCCTCCCTAATTTTAAAAGACTCTGCCCCTCAGAAATAAGCTTGTTTTTAACCATTTCACTCTAATAAAAGCGTTTTTCACCTTTTTTTTACCTGTCAGAGAGCCCATTCAAGCATTGAAGGAGTTTTTATTCTTTTTTTATCTTTAGTTTTGAATATTTTGTTAGAGGTCTCTAAATAAAGCTTGTCAGAGATATTAAAAAGTTTTTTTTAGCCCAATATAGACATTTTCCCCCATTTTCAGGCCTTTGTAGGGGTTTTTAAGCTATTTTTTCCTTTTTCAGGCCAAGATTGACCAACTTGTAGCCCAATTTATTGGGGGAGGAACAGTTGAGGAAGCCTCAGACGAATTACTGGCCTGGGCCGAAGAATTTCTGGCCAAATTGCCAGAACAAAACCCCCTTCGGTAAGTTTCTCATGCCTTTTTTAAAATTCAAAAGGGTATAGCAGTAGTTTGGGCAAACCTTTCAACGCTTCATAATATATAATGGTGAGGACATAGGACGCCTTTGCATTTCAATGAGTAGTGGAGGGTTTACAGTTCCAAGAGGGCATGGTACCCCATTATAATGCATTGAGTAGTAGGAATTCAAGGGGACATGGTACCCTTTCATAATACAATGAGTAGTATACCGTATATGGCTTTCATAACCGTTCTCTCTTTTTCATAGGGCATTGTCTTCCAGTGAGCTAATATGCTCTTATTTTTCTAGGTTCACACACCACCATTTCAAGGGACCTACAAAGTCTACAACGATATAGAGAGTTATATGAATGTGCAAGAGGTCCCGGAGAATAATGAACGCGAGGGGGTTTTAAGTGTGGGGGCGAGTCCGGCTAGTGTATTTGATTTAGAAAGTTTTAAGAGGGATCTCGGCCTCAATATTGACTATGAATGGGTTGATCAGTTACCTGCTAACGAGGTCGAGAGGGTGGTAGAAGCACCCGTCCCTCACAGTGATATGGAACAAAGTGGAGCTGGCTCGTCCCCAGTGTTACCGGTTTTGTATCTAGCAGATACAGCTTTGCACAATATTCATGTATATAGGGCCGAATTTTGGGACCTGTTCAATTTCCTGTCAGGTGATAGTATTCAAACGGATCCTATAGAAACCACACACCTCTACGTCAGCATTATTAGGTAAATTATCTAAAAACATTTACGGATAGTGGATGGGCGGGATTCTTTAAAAGCATCCATTGCGTTTAAAATTATTTTTTTTAATGCAAGTTTGGGTGTTTTGCGTGACCATCATATTCAAACAAAGATGCGGATGCTACACCCAGACCTTCCTAATTTTGAGGGTGTCTTTTCGGATTGGGTGGGTGAAATTCTTAATAGGATGGAGGGCTATAATGAAAATGGGAGTGGGTTATCAGTTTTATTTTTAGAAAAATTAGAATTATATATCACTAAATTTAAAAGGGGATTTGTTTTAAGGGGGTGGGAAGGGGAGCGGGGGTGCAAATATAATAATAATATTAAAGGCCACTAAAGGTGTACAACGATTTCGTTTTGACACAGGCTTGGAGTGTTTCAAGTATTTCGTCCTTATGGCAGGACATAAACCGTTGAAGGATGATGCCACTAAGACACAATTGGACAGTTTAGCAGTAAATGGGAAAGAGGGGTGTGATTTTCCAAAAGTAGATTTTAATTGTTTAAGGGCCAATATCCAGTAACGCTTAAGGGGATTGACATTTTTAAAAGGCAAATGAACACTTAAAAGTTGAGGTTACAGTTTTACAGTTTGACGATGAAGTTGAAGATTGGGAACTTAGTGATAAAAAAGGGGTAATTTGTTCCGTAAGGACACCGTCCATTGACTCAGTGAAACACTGGGCATGGCTTCTTTACGAGCCTACAAGATCCTGAATCAACTAGACATTTCTTTCCAATTTCTAATATTAGCAGGGTTTTAAGTGAGGGTATAAATGGGGATGGGACCTGTTATTACTGCCCAATGTGTCTATCAAGATTCCGTAGTGAACTGAAATTAAATAATCATTTGAGACACTGCAAGCGTCACGGGTACCAGTCTGTAGAAACGGTTTCAGGGGACAATGATAGCTTGCTGTTCAAAATCTTTCTAAACACACTGTTACAGAGCAACAAGGTATCATTGGACAATGAGGCTGCTCTCAAGGATGTGTCGGATCCATCAAATTTGAATCATGTGAAGAAACATGAAGCCATTGCGATCTCTTTTGCGCACGCACGGAGAAATTCAAGTAATACCATGCAATTGGAAGATTTTTGTGAGACGTTAGGTGGAAAACATTGTGTTGGCACAGCTATGGTTGCTCTCATTAAAACAGCAAATGAGGCAATTACATGGCTGCGCCATACACACTATACAATGAATATATCACCAGATGACGAGTTGGCTATTAAAAATATAGATATTTGTTGGGTTTGTAAGAAAAAAATTAATGAGGGGGATGCGAAAGCCCGGGCCCGTGATCATTTATACCAAGAAATTTCATCAAGGGCAAGTAACTTTCGGGGGGTCACGCATAAATCGTGTAATTTAAATGTTAAGCTACAATACTTTTTACCGGTTTACATGCACAATTTCTAATGATTTGAAATTGATATTACCAGCGTTGGCACGATTGCAGAAAGGTGAAGTAAATGGCGCCAGGGTAGATGGTACTTTTTCATATAACATCATACCGAAATCATCTGAAAAGCTGCTAGTCTTAGAATTTAAATGGCAAACAGTTGATAATGGTAATACGTACTTGAATAAAATCCGTTTCCTTGATTCTTTTAGTTTCTTCCCTAAAAGCCTAAGTCAATTTTGATTGGATGTATTTGGGGGAAAGATGGGCGTGGGGGGGACTAGTTGCCCTCCAATCACTTTTGTCTATTAAAAAGGGTACTAGCCCTTTGAACTTCCAATCGAATGAGCCTGTTTTGAAGTTTCTACGACAACGCCTTCTATAAAAAACCGTATTTGCACCCAGTGCACAAAATAAAACCTTTGGCCTGAGGTTTTTGGGGGAATTTCCTCCTTAAAAACATATTTTCTATCTAGAAATGAACTACGCTGAACAAAATGGCTATCTCAAAATTTTGATTGGATGTATTTGGGGGAATGATGGGCGTGGGAGGGTGGGCTAGTTGCCCTCCAATCACTTTCGACTATTAAAAAGGGCACTAGCCCTTTGCATTTCCAATCTAATGAGCCTGTTTTGAAGTTTCTACGACAAAACCTTCTATAAAAACCGTATATGCCCCCAGGGCATAACTTAAAACCTTTGCCTTGAGGGTTGTGGGGGAGTGTCCTCCTCAAAAACATATTTTCTATCTGGAAATCAACTACGCTGAACGAAATGGCTATCTCAAATTTTGATTGGATTTGTTTGGGGGAATGATGGGCGTGGGGGGGGGGGCTAGTTACTCTCCAATTATTTTTAAATATTAAAAAGGGCACTATTCACTCCAATTTCCAATCGAGTGAGCCCTTTTAGATACGCCCAAATCACCTCCGAAAATTAAATAGGACAACATCAGTTAAGATGCGCCATCAAACATTTGTGTTTGTAAGTTTATACGACGGCGCTTTCTATAAAACAATAGTTACCCCCAGGGCACAAATCACAACTCTAACCTCGAGGGTTGTGGGGGATTTTATTTATTAAAAACATATTTTCTATCCTGAAATAGACAACGATGAACAAAATGACAATCACACAACTTTTATGGGATGTGTATGGGGGAATGATGGGCGTGAGGGGGGGGGGCTAGGTGCCCTCCAATCACTTTCGACTATTGAAAAGGGCACTAGCCCTTTGAATTTCCAATCGAATGAGCCATTCTTGTAGTTTCTACGACAAAGCCTTCAATAAAAACGTTATATGCCCACAGGGCATAACTTAAAACCCTTGCCCCGAGGGTTGTAAGGGAGTATCCTCCTCAAAAACATATTTTTTATCTAGAAATCAACTACGCTGAACAATATGGCTATCTCAAAATTTTGATTTGATGTGTTTGGGGGACTGAGGGGCGCGGAGGGGGGGCTAGTTGCCCTCCAATCACTTTCGACTATCAAAAAGGGCACTAGCCGTTTGAATTTCCAATCGAATGAGCCTTTTTTGAAGTTTCTACGACAATGCCTTCTATAAAAACCTTATATGCCCCAAGGGCATAACTTAAAACCCTTGCCCCGAGGGTTGTGGGGGAGTGTGCTCCTCAATAAAATATATTCTATATTGAAATCAACTACGCTTAACAAAATGGCTATCTCCCAATTTTTTTTGATTGCGTTTTGGGGAATGAGGGGCGTGGGGAGGATATTTGCCCTCCAATCACTTTTGGATAATACAAAGGGCACTAGCCTGTTCAATTTCAAGTTAAAGGAGTCTGTTTAGAAGTTTTTACGACAACGCATACTATAAAAACCATATATTCCCCCAGGGCATAACTTAAAACTCTTGCCCCGAGGGTTGAGAGGGAGTGTCCTCCTCAAAAAGATATTTTCTATTTGAAAATCAACTACGCTGAACAAAATGGCTATCTAAAAATTTTGATTGGATGTTTTTAGGGGAATGATGGGCGTGGGGGGGCTAGTTGCCCTCCAATCACTTTCGACTATTTAAAAGGGCACTAGCCCGTTGAATTTCCATTCGAATGAGCTTTTTTGAAGTTTCTACGACAACGCCTTCTATAAAAACATTAAATGCCCCCTGGGCGTAACTTAAAACCCTTGCCCTGAGGGTTGTGGGGGAGTGTCCTCCTCAGAAATACGTTTTCTATCTGGAAATCAACTAAGCTGAACAAAATGGCTATCTCAAAATTTTGATTGGATGTGTTTGGGGGAATGATGGGCTTGAGGGGCTAGTTACCCTTCCATCACTTTTGACTAATAAAAAGGGCACTAGCCGCTCCAATTTCGAATCGAGTGAGCCCTTTTTGAAACTTCTACGACGACCCGTTTAATACGAAGTGCCCGGGTGTGGAGAAAAAAAAACGCCAAAAAACAACACATTGTGTCCACATCGGTCTTTACTTAGGCAGCGCTAGCACCCTGATCATGAAAAGGTGGGCATGCGAGGTGGGTTAGTTACCGTCCAATCCCATGGCGCTAGCCCTTTGAATTTACAATCAAATGAGCCTTTTTTGAAGTTTCTATGACGACACCTTCTATAAAAACCTTGTATGCCCCCAGGCCATAACTTAAAACCCTTGCCCCGAGGGTTGTGGGGGAGTGTCCTCTTCAACATATTTTCTATCTGGAAAACAATTACGCTGAACAAAATGGCTATCTCAAAATTTTGATGGGATGTGTTTGGGGGAATGATGGGCGTGAGAGGGGGGGGGCACTAGTTGCCCTCCAATCACTTTCGACTATTAAAAACGGCACTAGCCCTTCGAATTTCAAATCGAATGACCTTTCTTGAAGTTTCTACGACAAAGCCTTCTATAAAAACGTTATATGCCCCCAGGGCATATACGTTGCCCTCCAATCACTTTTGACTATTAAAACGGGCACTAGCCGTTTGAATTTCCAATCGAATGAGCCTTTTTTGAAGTTTCTACGACAATGCCTTCTATAAAAACCTTATATGCCCCCAGGGCATAACTTAAAACCCTTGCCCCGAGGGTTGTGGGGGAGTGTCCTCCTCAATAAGATATTTTCTATTTGGAAATCAACTACGCTGAACAAAATGGCTATCTCACAATTTTGATTGGATGTGTTTGGAGGAATGATGGGGGTGGGGGGGGGGCTATTTGCCCTCCAATAACTTTCGATTATTAAAAAGGGTGCTAGCCCTATGAATTTCCAATCGAATGAGCCTTTTTTGAAGTTTCTACGACAACGCCTTCTATAAAAACCTTATATGCCCCCAGGGCATAACTTAAAACCCTTGCCGAGGGTCTTGGGGGAGTGTCCTCCTCAAAAAGATATTTTCTATCCGGAAATAAACTACGCTGAACAAAATGGCTATCTCAAAATTTTGATTGGATGTGTTTGGGGGAATGATGGGCAAGGTGGGGGGGGCGCTAATTGCCCTCCAATCACTTTTGAGTATTAAAAAGGGCACTAGCCCTTTGAATTTCCAATCGAATGAGCCTTTCTTGAAGTTTCTACGACAACGCCTTCTATAAAAACCTTATATGCCCCCAGGGCATAACTTAAAACCCTTGCCCCGAGGGTTGTGGGGGAGTGTCCTCCTCAAAAAGATAATTTTTATCTGGAAATCAACTACACTGAACAAAATGGCTATATCAAATTTTTGATTGGATGTGTTTGGGGGAATAATGGGCGTGGGGGGGGGCTAGTTGCCCTCCAATCACTTAAGACTATTAAAAAGGGCACTAGCCACTCCAATTTCCAATCGAATGAGCCCTTTTCGAAGTTTCTACGACAACTACTTCGATACGAAGTGCCCGGGTGGACAAAAAACACACTGTGCCCACAGATCCTCCAGCAGTTGCTCAAGGGGTTTCCCTTCATATAAAGTTTGAACGAAATTTAGGTACAAGGGCATTAAACGTACTCTTTTATACACTGTATATGGAATGTCAAACGGGAGATGCTACAGATACGGGGCAGATACCCACCAGACTGGTTATTTCAAGATACCGCTATTAAGAATTGGAATGCAAAGAGTAGTTTTCATTGCGTTTACGATATTTAAACTGTTGTTTTTGGGGGTTTAGGGGGGGGGGGAGGTACCTAGGTTAGGTTAGGTTAAGTATTTAATATATGGTGTGCTTTATCCCCCAACCCTCCTAATGTGCAAATATATAGCCCAAATTTGTTTCTAAACTATTACATATTCATCCTATTTTAATTCATTAGCATTAACCGAACTTGACTTCTTTAGCAGTATATAAAAGAGTACGTTTAATGCGCCAGTACCGAAATCTATAAAGCTTTGTTTTTATTTATTATTTTAATCTTTTGACAGAAAGAAATCTGGTGTATCATAACAAGTCGGTCCTAAAATTATTAAATGGTCTGGCGTTATTCCACCCGAAGTATTTGTTTTATATCTTTGTGTGTTTACGTAGGCTTTTTTTGCGGAATAACCTCTTCCTAGCTATGCTGTTTACTGATTTGCCTAATCAATGTAGAATAACATGTGAATGCATGAATATATAATGAGTCAGAAGTAATAGGCTCGAGATAGCTTATGCAGTGTGTCGATTCTAGTTGATAGGAGTGAATCACCAAGTGCGGAAAACCAAATACTGACCGAAATGGCCCTGAATTGCACAAACCCTCGATTTAAATAGAGGTCCTGGGTGGGCCTACTTCTTGCTGTCTGGTGCTAAGCTGACTTAAGTAGTGTTTAGAACAGAGAGGACGTTATTTTCCCTGACTTGCACTGGTGAGGCTCATTGGTTCTCTTAAGTTCATAACACTTTTAATTATTTAAATAATACGAAAATTTAGATATCGAGTGCTACGACGTTGAAAGACAACCACAGTATTGAACCTTAGACTGACTGATTCGGACGTTTTGAACTGGACTTCCTAACAGTTTCAGAAATCTATATCCCTCGTTTGGGGAACAAGCAAATAGGTACATAGAATTTTTTCCTATTCACGAAGGAAGGATAGGAACCGCAGTCAGGGAGTTGGGCTCATGAGGAATAAGGAAGCTTCTAAGCATTTCTTATGCTGATAAGGCATTAAAAATAGAATTCTAGTTACTCACTTAAAGTACAGTAATAACGGTATCTGTCTTTGTGGAACCAACTGACAGACTTTAGTAACTCAAATAAATTGTATGTACAGTTACGGGGACAAACAAACAAGATTCCAGTTAGAATCACGATATTTTAATTAGGGATATTAAATTCCCAGACCGGCACAAATAGGGATAGACGGTATTCTAGATTAGGCAAATTCGGTCTAGGGGAGGAAAATGGTAATAGACTAACATAATTTTGTAGGTAGAGGAATCTAATTACAATCAAAACGGCATATGGTCATAAAAAGGTCCATTCGTTAACCTAGCATTCATATATTGGTAAGTCTTAATGTCTTATACATATCTATCTGAGTTCTGCCCTAGGATGAATTCAAAAACCCACGGGCTCGTGCCAGCTTTGCCTCTGACGGAGACAATCTGCCTTGGCTTTACTCTAATTAGTCATGGCTCTCAAGTTTTTCATCACTTGCAAGTTGAGTTTAACTCAAAATCAACGGAATTCAATCAACGGAATTTTTGAATTAAAATCAACTTTAAAATTAAAATCAACAGAGAAGGGCAGAGAGGGCACTTACCCCGGGCGCAGAAATTTCAAATAAATAATCTAACATTTATAATAATTTTTTAATTTTGGATTTTTTTATTAGAATAAAGTAGAGAAGGAAACGGAAGAGGAAATGCAGGATAGTATTTTTGTTCGTTTTAAGTTTTAATGTCACTCATTGAACTAATTTGAAAAAAAGTAAAAAATTATTTTGCTTCTACTTTATAGCTTATACTTAGGTCAGCTATAACCATAAAGCAATAAAAACAATGACAATATTAATAATAATAGCAATAATAACTTTAATAATCATAAGAATATGAAGAAGAAGAGGAGGAAGAAGGAAAAGAAGAAGAAGCAGATGAAAAAGAAATAAGACGATCTCTAAAAATGCCATCCCTTCCAAATCTACCAAAATAGCCAAAAAAGGGCAATTGATCAGTAATTAATATACCTCTTTTCAATAGTTTAGTCCGTAGTAAATACATATAAAATGTTTATCTTTACGCCTTTACACTTGTATTAGTGAGGGGAACAAGGAGAGAAAACTTATATTAGTGTTTAGAGCAAGGAGGGAAAAAAATATTGTTGGTTATTAATATATTTCACTTTGAATTTCACTCTTGCAAAATACGTAGTCAAACTATGCCAACAGGTCAGCCTTTATTGGATTTTGAGAAAAGCATGTTTAGGACACATTCTAACAACCAATTCATGAAAGGTATCTCAAGTTTATAAGTATCCTGAGTTCCAAAAAATAGGTCTTGTAATAAAAGCACGAGCTATTAGAAAAGTATGTGCCTAAAATAAAAATTCAAGCTCAAAGTCGATATTAGAAATTACCAATTTTTTTTAGCATTTTTTCATAACTGTAGAAGGTATAATAATCTGGACACAACCTATCACCCTACTCCCCCCCCCCCACACTCATTGAAGCCTCTCGGTGATCCACTTCTTAATAAAATTCTTTTGCGTAAAAACAATACTCTTACTTTTATATTATTATATTATTAAATAAATTTAAAATTTTAGATCAAATTAAGTTCAGGCCGTTCTGAAATTAAGGCACAGACATTTTTCTTCTAAAAGATTTGTAAATTTGTTCATTACCTATCTCCTCTTTCTCCTCGATGGCCTCGTTCCCCTGGCGGTCCAGGCTGTCCAGGTGGCCCGATAGGTCCTGGGGGGCAGTAAGATTTTGTTGCTTCACAAAACTCTTGCAAGGCAAAAACCTACAAATAAACACTCACTTAGATCAGCAGACAACTCCTAAATTCTTAAAACTACTGGAAATTAAAATTAAAATTTTTTAATTCCGCAACTATCATTATCGTATGCTGTTATTTCTCTATCACAAACTTCAGTATTTACGGAATACTGTGCTACTTTAATAGAGTCAAGGGTTAAATTGACAGGCCATTTAAAGATACGCAATGTTCCTTAAGCACAAATGAGGAACGCAATGATGATTAATTTAAGGCGAGAACATCGAGATTCGGAAAACTTTACGCAAAAACCGCAATATGAAGTGGTATGAGTTATTAAGTTCATAAGCTCTAGTTTCTTCAGTTTTTTTTTAGTTATTTTAGTGGATATCTAATTTTTAAATTTAATATTTTTGATATTTTAATTGATATTTTAGTTATTTGGTTTATTGAATAGGCTTAGCATCAAAGAGGCACTTTTAGCATACTTGAATCAAACAAAGAGATTGGAATATTGTATAAATGCTTTTTTTCTGTTCTTTTCACCCCCGTCATTCACTTCCTATTAACAAATTTGACTTATTCAAATTTATTTCTTTTGCTCCTTTGAGGTATTAAATTAAGAAACAACAAGTTTTTCAATAGAAAGTAAGGAGCAACCTTAAAACTTAAAATGAATAGAAATTGTTCCTTATACGAGAATGACTGTCCCCTCCTCACTATCTCGCTCTCTACACTAATGTTTTTAGTACTTTAAAAAGCTTCTTATTTTACTTAAATGGCCCTAGTATTTCAGGAGTCTTTCTTAAAGAATTGTGATAAAAAGTCAAAAATTTAGCGTAAAGAGCAATGTAGTGAAGATGGGCCAGCCCCTCCCCCAGAAAATTCCCCCAAGACAATTCCATCCTCGCTGAACATTCCCCAAAAAACTTCTTTCGAACGATTCTGCCTGAAAAATTCTCCTTAGCATACTTATATTTGTAAAAAAAAAAAAAAAAAAAAAATGATCATTTTCCAAATCTTGCCAGAAATCCTTCCTCCATAAAAATTTTTCTCCAGAACTTTCATAACTTATAGTACTTTTCCCACGGACAATGGAGGGTTATGCTATCCTTAAAGGCATAACTATTGGACCTTTCAACTATACTCAAAAAATGGCTATTTTAAAATTATTATCGGACGATTGGAGGGGGAAAAGGGGGTGGGAGGAGGGGCAAATTACCCCTCAGTCTTTTTGGTTACTTAAAAAGGGCACTAGAACTTTTCACTTCCATCCGAAGGAGCCCTCCCCCGATATTCTAGGACAATTGGTTCAATACGATCACTCCTGTGGAAAACAAACAAAGGGCGTGTCCGAAAGATACTGTAAACAAAAATCCAATAAAAATCCAACGAGATATCCAACGTTGTTTTCCGAAAGCTAATGGGCAGAATGTACTGCTTTTTCTAAAAACAATCGCAAATATATCAATTTGCATATTTGAAAATAGCATTAAAACCCATATTAACGTGGCGTGTTTATGTTCAATCTAGTGAAGTAAAAAATAATTTGTATGTTAATCCACTTGATTGTGTCCCAGCTGCAGCTTAAAGCCAATTTTGGTATTATTTGGCATTATGTGCCAACTCTTATTGAGATTAAACAAAAAAAAAAAAAAATTTTCAACTGAATGTAAGGAGCAACATTAAAACTTAAAACGAATGAAAATTATTGCATATATAAGGAGGTTCTTCCCTCGTCAATACCTCGCTCTTTACGCTAAAGTTCGAATTTTGTTCCAAACTTCAAGGATGACCCATGAATCACAAAGATCATTTAATTAGAATAAATAGCTCTTTTAAAAGTACTACAAAAATTAGCGTAAAGAGTGAGGTATTAACAAAGAGAAGAACCCCCTTATAAACGCTATAATTTCTGTTCGTTTTAAGTTTTAGTGTTAATCCTTACTTTTAGTTGAAACAACTTGTTTTTTTTGTTGTTTAGTTTCTGATCGTTTTTTAAATAATGTTAGAAAATTCGGTGCTCCCTTCTTGGAAAATTCCTTTCCCCCATGACAAATTCCTCCATGGAAAGATTTCCTCAAGTAACCCCTCCCCCAGACCTCCCATAAGAGAAATCCTCCCTGAAAACGTCTGTATACTTCTCGATAACCAATACTATATGTAAACATTGGGCAAGGTTCATAACTTGCAGCCCTTCCCCTGGGGACTGTGGGGGATTAAGTAATCCTCAAAGACATAGTTATTAGATTTTTCGACTATGCTTGACAAAATGGCCACCACAAAATTTTGATCGTGGACTTGGAAAAAATGAGCGTGGGAGGGGGCCTAGTTGCCCTTCAATTTTTTGGTCACTTAAAGAGGGCACTTGAACTATTAATTTCCGTTCGAATGAGCCCTCATACGATATTCTAGGACCGCTGGGTCGATACAATCACCCCTGGGGAAAAAACAAATGAATAAACACGCATCCGTGATCTTTCTTCTGGCAAAAAATGCAAAATTCCACATTTTTTGCAGATATAGATAGATAGATATATAGATAGAGATATTTATTTTCCATTTATCAGTAAAATAATTACATAACAATCTACAAATTACCAAAAAGGGTCCATGGCCTGTCGGAGGGGGATTATGAAAAGATCAAATAAACACTAAACATTTAAACGCTTAAGATTTAAACAATAAAGACATAACATCAATATTTAAACATATAAACATAAGCATTTGAACTTTTAACATGTGAAGCATTTGCTTCATAAAAAAAAAAAAAAAAAAAAAAAAAAAAAAAAAAAAAGGACCGGTTCACTAAATAAACTTTATCAAACTACTATGAATCACAACATCTATAAAAAAAAAAAGAAATAAAAAAAAAATAAAAAATAAAAATAAAAGCTATTGGCAGCAGGAAAAAGTAAAGAAAATTAATCACATGAAAACAAATATTTTTTTTACTAGTCTTTTGAAGGTGCCAAACGAGTGGCATTCTCGAACCGAATCGGGAAGGGTGTTCCATGTCAAATGACACGCAACAAGAGGATTGAAATCGGATCTTATTATTGGTGTATGGGTAATCTGGATATTTAAAGAACTACGGAGTTTATAATTTGACTGATCAGATACAAAAGAAGACGTAAACCTAAGGGACCTAGGAATATCACCATGGAGCTGAAGAAAAGGGAAAGACGCACAGGAAAGAATATAAAGTTTTTTAATATCAAGTAACGGTTTAGTTGCCGAACAATTTACATCCTGGATAAGATTTATAGCTTTATCACAAACATTCGAAAGCGGTTTGAGAAAAGAAGGGAAAGTAGACATCCATATGACTGAACAATAAGAAACATAAGAATGAATTAAGCTATGAAATAGAATTCTTAGAATTGGTCCTGGAAAAATATGTTTTAGTTTTCTTAGAATACCAAGGTTTCTGCATACCTTCATTTTAATCAAATCAATATGGTGTTTGAAAGATAAATTTTCATCTAGGAGAATGCCTAGGAAACGGACATGGCCATCCTCTGGTCTACTAATAAAGCCTTTGGATATATGAATTTCAGATAATTGAGGGCAAGCCTGGGATATACGAGAAAAAACTAAAAAACTAGTTTTAGAAACATTTAAGGCGAGAAAGTTAGCATCAAACCAAATTGAAACTCTCTCAAAGAGGTCCACTAACTTCGTACGAACCTCATCCTCTGTTCTCCCAGAAGTAATAAGGGTGGTATCATCGGCAAAAGTAACAAGAGAATCCAAGGTATGCAAACTATAATTATGGGTAGGGGAGACTGTTGGATGACATAGACGACAGCAATAAAGAGGATTTTTATTTCTAACTGCAAAAATTAGGTCATTTATGTAAATTAAAAAAGTACCGGCCCTAAAACTGACCCTTGAGGGACCCCCTGGTCTAGACTTGATGGTGAGCGAAAAAATGGATGAACAAAAATTATTCTACAAGACAAGAAATACTTGAACCAATAAATTGAACTACCTTTTACACCAAAATGATAGAGTGTAAACTAAATGAGCTTCTGAGTTAAAAAATCAAAGGGTTTACAAACAACCAAAAGCAAAGCACCAAAACTCACATTGGAGTCCAGGGCAAAATGAAGATAGTTCAGTAGAACTGCACAAGCATGCTCAGTCGAATGATTTGCTCGAAAACCAAATTGAAAATCATGAAAAAAATCTTTAGAAGTAAGAAAATGATTAAGACGAGAAAGCATCACCTTCTCAAATATTTTGCTAAGTACAGACAACAAAGAAATTGGCCGATAGTTGGCTGAATCATTTCGTGTCCCCCCCCTTTTATAATATGATGACTCGAGCACGCTTGAGACTACCCGGGAAAATACAATGCTGAAAGGAGAGGCTAATAAGTTTTTTAAGGGAGAAATAATGGAAGGAAGTATGAACTTTAATATTTTAGTAGGAATATTATCTGGGCCAGACGACGAAGAATTTTTCAATCCCATAACAATTTTAGCAATTTCTTTCTCCATCGCTGGTTCCAAAAACATTGACGTCATACAAGGTGGCCCAAGATAAGACCTGAAGTTGAATCCTGACGGAGAAGAACCAACAGCCGAAGCGGTCCTTTTACCAATATTCGCAAAATATGAAGTAAATGCATCTTGAACATTCAGTTCACCTTCGATGATTTTGCCATCAAGATCCAAAAAAGAAGGGGCTGATGGAGAATGAAAAGAGGGCCTAAGCACAGAATTTATAACCTGCCAAGTTTTTAGTATATCTTTACCACAATCTGAAAAACAATTAAAATAATACTGGGACTTGGCCTTTCGACAAACAGAATTATAAATATTCCTATAAATTTTAAATCGCTGAAAGCAGATAGCTTTCATTGAAGGGCTAGCAGACTTAAAGGCCCTCCAGAGATTATTTTTTCTCCTACAACTCCTAAGGAGACCAGGGGTCATCCAAGGATTTGGAGGAAAAGTATTCTTAGACTTACGATTAGAAGGAGAAACAGAACAAATATCAAGAACAGCATCTTTAATAGAGTCATAAACAGTATCAAATAAATTACAAAAGTCAGAATCACTCTCAAAACCACCCCAAGAAGTGTCTGCCAATCTTGACCTAAGAAGCATCAAGTCCACTTCATCAAACCTAACAGGCCTCTGACGAGACTCACAAGTCCTCTCAATAGTCAGTTTATCAAAACAGTATCTAGAGTAAACAGGGAAATGATCGGAAATGTCGCTCACTAAAACACAATTTTGGATCAAGGTAGCCGTACAGAAAATATTGTCTATCAGCGATGACGTACTCTCTGTTATGCGAGATGGGATACATACAGAAGGTAAAGTACCTGCGGCAAGCATGGACGACAGAAAATCCAAAGATACAGAAGACTTTATATCCATCAAGTTTATATTAAAATCCCCCATAATAATCAATTCAGTCGACTGTTTTAGGATGGTATCCAGTAGATCATTAAGGGTGTGTAGAAACAATGGAATAGAGCCACTAGGAGATCGATAAATAATACCAACAATTAAGTCCTTACCTCCACATTTAATATCTACGAAAAGTGACTCAAAGACACCCTCGATATTTCTGGATAAATCCATTCTAAGAGAATATGGGAGATTATTAGAAATATACAAAGCAAGACCACCCTTGGCCAACTTTTGTCGATTCAGTCGTTCCATTTTATAACCTTGCAAATCCAAAAGCATATCATTTTTAGAATCTAAAAAAGTCTCGCATAAACCAACAACGTCAGGTAGCCCATCAGAAACAATCTGTTTTAGATGGTCTATTGAAGAACAAAGACCCTGAATATTCAAGAGGAGCACTGAAAAATATCCATCCCGCTGGACAGCCTCCCTCAGACTAGAAACATATTTACTTATTACTGCATGGTTCACTGTGGTCAAATCACTGTTGACATATCCGATAGAATTATTGATAATGCTTAAAACATCTAACGGGTTATTTTCAGGCTCAAAAAGTCCTCCTACAACTGGGGGCGTTTCTAATTTACCAGTAAAAAAAGACAACAGATTTTAGATATGGAATTAAATCATAAAATATACATGCACACACACACACACACACACAAAAAAAAAAATATATATATATATCTAAGCACAATCCGCGAATGATCGAATCTTTCGTATCATTGATTGACCAGATGGTTTGGCCAAAATTTGCCCGCGGTCAGTCCATACATTAAATTTACCAAAGCAATCTCTTGCCGCATTTAAAATTTCACGACGCTTTTTTGTTAGCGATTCTGATAAAAATATTCCACTCTTTGCTAGTTTAGTCTTTGCTTTTAAAACAGCTCGAGCTAATTCCACATTTTTGAAGCGTATTAGCACTGGAGACACTTTAGATTGATCGTTAGAGTCATTCAACTAAATCGATAAACATTTACAATATTATTGACTTCAAAACCAGGGACCAGCATCTTTTCTTTAATGATAACCGATACTTCTTTCTTTAGATCATTTCCAGGCCTCTGCCTTACTCCATTCATCACTAAGCAATCCAACATCTTTTCTTGTTCAAAATCATCCACTTTCGATTCCAATGACAAAATCCTACTTTCCAAGCTTTTAACCATTGCAAATAGTCCTTTGAGTGATTTTTCTATTTCTTGGAATTTTGGGTTGTAATCAATGGAAATAGCATCATGAATCTTTTTTACTATAATATCAATTGCTTGATTTGCTGTATCAGGGTCTGATAGTTTAGCCTTAACTTGACGGGAAATCTCAGCTGTAAGATTCACTTGTGTCTGATTTAATTCATCCTGGGTAAAAGCTATTTTTTGCAGTTTGCAATAACACTCGCTGGGTTTAATGCTAGATAAGTAGGTGATGACGATTACGATATATGACGTCTGGAATATAAATGTCTGGAAACGAATCTAATTCGGTAAATGCTTTACCAACATCTTTTTCCTTTCTTTTGCGAGCACTAGGGTTATCCGAAAGTAATTTCAAATTAGACTCTGCCAGTTGGTGCTCAGAATGATCCCCGTAGCAAAAAACTGTATATTTCCATTATCCTTTCGCACCACTTTTTGACTGCAAAACAATTGCTGGCCAAGGGGGGTAACTTTTGAAACTAGCGAGAACAATATCAAAAGGCTTGAATTTTGACATGAGCGTAACAGTGAAAATGAGCTTGAAACCTCTTTAGTAGGGTTCTCTGATACGCTGAATCTGATGGTGTGATTTTCCTTAAGATTCTATGACTTTTAGGGGGTGTTTCCCCATTTTTCGAAAATAATGCAAATATTCTCAGGCTCGTAACTTTTGATGGGCAATACTAACTTGATGAAACTTGATGAAACTTATATATTTGAAATCAGCATAAAAATCCAATTTATTTTGTGTATCTATCGGTACAAAAATTCTGTTTTTAGAGTTTCGGTTACCATTGAGCCAGGTCGCTCCTTACTTTAGTTCGTTACCATGAACTATTTCAAACTATTACAAAATACCTGAAATCAACAAAATACTGAACTTTTGTCTATATGCTAGGGTTATAAAAAGACATAAGAGGTAGTGGGGGTGGGGGGGAAATAAACTGACAGCTAATCTGATAATAAGTAAACGCAAATTTTCTGTACTTAATGAGGTAAAAACTTTGTTTTTAAGTGTTTAATTCAGAAGAGGGCATTAAGAAGACTTTGAATAAGTGAAGAATAAAACTGGTACTTCCTTTGCAAAATTGTTGTATTTGACTATTTCTTTCAAAGATTCTCTCTCTTTTTTTAAATATTAATTAAAAAAAACTTTTTCCACAAAATAAGTTTTTCAAAGAAAAGTAAAGAACTCCATTAAACAAAAAAATGAGCAAAAATAAAATCAAATAATCTACCAAGCGTGAAACTACCACAAATCAGCATCGATAAATGAATGAAACCCAAAAGGAACAGAAATTACAATAGATAACCGAGTCAAACTCAAAACGAGCAGAAATTATTGGCTATCTGACAATTCTGATTGGATGTGTTTTGAAGAATGGGGGGCGTGAGAGGGGGGTTAGTTACCATCCAATCACTTTCGACTAGTTAAAAGGGCATTAGCCCTCTCTATTTCCAATTGAATGAGCCCCTTTTGAAATTTTATGACAATTCTATCTATAAAAACCTTATATACCTCCAGGGCATAACTTACAACCTTTGCCCTGTGGGCTATGGGGGGTTTGTCATCCTTAAATACATAATTTCCAGAACTTTCAACTGCGTTGAACGAAATGGTTATCTGTAAACTTTGATTGAAAGTTTTTGGGGAAAATTTTGGGAGTGAGAGGGGGGTTAATTACTCTCCACTCACTATTGACTACTAAAAAGGACAATTTCAATTTCCAGTCAAATGAGCCCTTTTTGAAATTTCTACAACAGCTTTCTAAATAAACCTTATATGCCCCCAGGGCATAACTTAAAACCCTTGCACTGAGGGCTCTGAGGGGGTTATCCTCCTCAAAGACCTAATTTCCACAACTTTCGACTACGTTGAAAAAAAATGGATATCTCAAAATTTTAATTGGATATGTTAGGGAAAATGTTGGGCGTAAGAGGGGCGTTAGTCGCTCTCCAATCACTTTCAACTATTAAAAAAGGCAATAGCCCTCAATCACTTTCGACTATTAAAAAGGGTACTAACCCTTCGAATTTCCAATCTAATGAGCCTGTTTTGAAGTTTTTACGACAACGCCTTCTATAAAAACCTTATATGCCCCCAGGGCATAACTTAAAATCCCTGGCCCTGAGGGTTGTGGGGGAGTGTCCTCCTCAAAAACATATTTTCTATCTGGAAATCAATTACGCTGAACAAAATAGCTATCTCAACATTTTGAATGGATGTGTTTGGGAGAATGATGGGCGTGGGGGGGGGACTAGTTCCCCTCCAATCACTTTCAACTATTAAAACACTAGAACTCTCAATTTTCAAACGAATGAGCCCCTTTCGAAGTTTCTACGGCGACCTCTTCCATATGAAGTGCCCTGCTCTAAAGGAAAAAAATAATACAGAGTACATTGTGCCAACATCGTTCTTATATGCCCTCAGGGCATAACTTAAAACCCTTGCCCCGAAGGTTGAGGGGGAGTATCGTTTTTAATAATTTCTGTTCGTTTTGAGTTTTAGTGTTGATCCTTACTTTTAGTTGAAAAAGCTTGTTTTTTTTGTTGTTTAGTTTCTGATCGTTTTTTAAATAATGTTAGAAAATTCGGTGCCCCCTTCTTGGAAAATTCCCTTCCCCCATGACAAATTCCTCCATGGAAAGATTTCCTCAAGTAACCCCTCCCCCAGACCTCCCATAAGAGAAATCCCGCCTGAAAACGTTTGTATGTTTCCCAATAACCAAAAATATGTGAAAACACCGAGAAAAGTTCATAACTTTAAGCCCTTCGCCCGGGGGCTATGGAGGATAAAGTCATCTTTAAAGACAGAGTTATTAGATCTTACAATTATGCTTAACAAAATGGCCACCACAAAATTTTGATCGTGGACTTGGAAAAAATGAGCGTGGGAGGGGGCCTAGTTGCCCTTCAATTTTTTGGTCACTTAAAGAGGGCACTTGAACTATTAATTTCCGTTCGAATGAGCCCTTATACGATATTCTAGGACCGCTGGGTCGATACAATCACCCCTGGGGAAAAAAAGAAATAAATTCTTTCTTCTGGCAAAAAATGTAAAATTCCACATTTTTGCAGATATGAGCTTGAAACCTCTTTAATAGGGTTCTCTGATACGCTGAATCTGATGGTGTGATTTTCCTTAAGATTCTATGACTTTTAGAGGGTGTTTTCTGATTTTTTCTGGAAAATAAGGCATATATTCTCAGGCTCGTAACTTTTGATGAGTAATACTAACTTAATGAAACTTGATGAAACTTGTATATTTGAAATCAGCATAAAAATCCAATTTTTTTGTGTATCTATCAGTACAAAAATTCCGTTTTTTAGAGTTTCGGTTACTATTGAGCCGGGTCGCTCCTTACTTATAGTTCGTTACCACGAACTATTTGAAACAACTACAATATACCTGAAATCAACAAAATACTGAACTTTTGTCTATATGCTAGGGTTATAAACAGACATATGAGGTAGTGGGGTGGGGGATGGAAAAAAAATAAACTGACAGCTAATCTGATAATAAATGAACGCAAATTTTCTGTATTTAATGAAGTAAAAACAGTGTTTTTAAGTATTTAATTCAGAAGAGGGCATTAAGAAGACTTTGAATAAGTGAAGAATAAAACTGGTTTTTCCTTTGCAAAATAGTTGTATTTGACTATATCT
The DNA here is from genome assembly GCF_049724085.1 of Artemia sp. Qi Xiang Cuo. NCBI lineage: Eukaryota > Metazoa > Arthropoda > Branchiopoda > Anostraca > Artemiidae > Artemia > Artemia sp. Qi Xiang Cuo. Next base: position 29,502,471 of record NC_142814.1, on the reverse strand, counting down.
TTCAAAGATTCTCTCTCTCTTTTTAAATATTAATTAAAAAAACTTTTTCCACAAAATAATTTTTTCAAAGAAAAGTAAAGAACTCCATTAAACAAAAAAAATGAGCAAAAATAAAAGCAAATAATCTACCAAGTGTGAAACTACCACAAATCAGCATCGATAAATAAATGAACCCCAAAACGAACAGAAATTATAATAAATAACCGAGTCAAACTCAAAACGAGCAGAAATTAACGTAAGTTGGGCTCAAAACCCCTATGCCTTCCCAAGTCCAGAACAAAGTTTGCACTTTACTGAACTAAATATAAATGTTTTTACTTTTATAACTTTAATAAATCAAATAATATTAACATTTTGATTACTAAATATCAGTATATGTATATTAAACTGACTATTTATTGTGATTTCTATTAGTTTTGGGTCTCATTTATTTATCGATGCTGATTTGTGGTAGTTTCACGGTTGGTAGATTATTTGATTTTGTTTTTGCTCATTTTTTGTTTAATGGAGTTCCTTACTTTTCTCTGAAAAACTTATTTTGTGGAAAAAGTTATTTTAATTAATTTCTGTTCGCTTTATATTGACATAGTCTTTTCAGGGAAAAAGAAAATAATACTTTAAATCTCTTTCTTTTTTTTAAGACTTTATAATTTGGCCTGCAATTTGTATGCTGGAGAATAATTTTCAGCAATTTTTAATCACATACATCCTTTTAATTTAGTTTCATACCTCCTCTGGTTGACCTGCAATGGAAAACTTGATACCATTCGTAAAAAATCTGTTTACTTTCTTAGATAGTTTGGATACACTTATGCTATTTTGATTCGCTTAAATTTTAAGAGCAGAAGTAGCTCCGAAAGTTCAAACATAATACCCTCAGTCGTTCTTGGGATACTGCTGAGATGCCCTATTGGGAATTAGCATCAAAACAGTGCATTTTGATTTAATCTTAAGGCAACATTTAATTTTTAAACATAACGGGGCAAATGGGAGGGGGGGCGTGGGAGGGGGATTAGTTGCCCTTCAATAAAAAGGGCATCAGCCCTTTCTATTTTCCATCGAATTTGCCCTTTTCGAAGCTCCCACGACAATTCCTTCGATACGAAGTGCCCTGTCTAAACAACAACAACAACAAAAAATAATACATAATACCCACATCGGTCTTTACTATAAAAATATCAAGCCTTCCAGTTACTTTTGACTATTAAAAAGGGCACTAGGCCTTTCGGTTTCCAATCGAATGAGCCCTTTTTGAAACGAAAACACTTTCTATAAACACCTTATATGCCCCCAGGGCATAAATTACAACCCTTACCCTAAGGGCTATTAGGGTGGTTGTCATCCTCTAAAACCTAAATTCTAGAACGTTCAACTACGTTAAACAAAATGCCTATCTCAAAATTTTGCTTGGATGTGTTTGGGGAAATAGTGGGCGTGAGAGCGACTTCAGTCGCTCTCCAGTCACTTTCAACTATTAAAAATGGCACTAGCCCTTTCAATTTCCAATCAAATGAGCCCTTTTGAAGTTTCTACGAAAACACTTTCAATAAAAAACTTATATGCCCCAGGGGCACAACTTATAACCCTTGCCCTGAGGGCCGGGGGGTGTAGGGGTGTCATTCTCAAAGACCTAATTTCCAGAACTTTACTACCTTGAACAAAATGGCTATCTGACAATTCTGATTGGATGTGATTTGAAGAATGGGGGGCGTGAGAGGGGGGTTAGTTACCATCCAATCACTTTCGACTATTAAAAAGGGCACTAGCCCTCTCTATTTCCAATTGAATGAGCCCCTTTAGAAGTTTTACGACAACTCTATCTATAAAAGCCTTATATAACGCCAGGGCACAACTTACAACCTTTGCCCTGGGGGCTATGGGAGGTTTGTTATCCTTAAATACATACTTTCTAGAACTTTCAACTGCGTTGAATAAAATAGTTATCTCTAAACTTTAATAGAAAGTTTTTGGGGAAATGGTGGGTGTGAGAGGGGGGTTAATTACTCTCCACTCACTATCGACTACTAAAAAGGGCAATTTTAATTTCCAATCAAATCAGCCCTTTTTGAAATTTCTACAACAACTTTCTATATAAACCTTATATGCCCCCAGGGCATAACTTACAACCCTTGCACTGAGGGCTCTGAGGGGGTTATTATCCTCAAAGACCTAATTTCCAGAACTTTAAATTACGTTGAAAAAAATGGATATCTCAAAATTTTGATTGGATATGTTTCAATAAAAACCTTATTATGCCCCCAGGGCATAACTTATAAACCTTGCCCTAAAGACTGTGGGGGGAGTGTCCTGCTCAAAGATATAATTTCCTGAACTTTGAACTGCGTGGAACAAAATAGCTATATCAAAATTTTTATTGGATATTTTTGGGGAAATGGTGGGCGTGGAAGGGTTGTTAGTTGCCTTCCAATCACTTTCGACTATTAAAAAGGGCACTCGCCATTTCAATTTTCAATCGAATAAGCCCTTTTTGAAGTTTCTACGCCAACCCGTTCTATAAAAACCTTATATACCCCCAGGGTATAACTTACAACCCTTTACCTGAGGGCTGTGGGGGGGTTGTCACCCTTAAAGACCTAATTTCCAAAACTCTACTACGTTGAATAAAATGGCTATCTCAAAATTTTGATTGGATGTGTTTGGGGAAAAGGTGGGCGTGAGAGGGGGGTTAGTTGCCCTCCAATTACTTTCGACAATTTAAAAGGGCACTAGCCCTTTGAATTTTCAATTCAATGAGCCCTTTTTCAAGTTTCTACGACAGAGATTTGAATAAAAACCTTATATGCCCCCAGGGCATAACTTATAACCCTTGCCCTAAAGATTGTGGGGGAGTGTCCTGCTCAAAGATATAATTTCCTTGACTTTCAACTGCTTTGAAGATAATGGCTATCTCAAAATTTTTATTGGATGTGTTTGGGGAAATGGTGGGCGTGGAAGGGCTGTTAGTTGCCTTCCAATCACTTTCGATTATTAAAAAGGGCACTAGTCATTTTAATTTTCAATCGAATGAGTCCTTTTTGAAGTTTCTACGCCAACGCGTTGTATAAAAACCTGATTCGATTACAACCCTTGCCCTGAGGTCTGTGGGGGGGTTGTCATCCTCAAAGACCTAATTTCCAGAACTTAAGACTATGTTGAATAAAATGGCTATCTCAAAGTTTTGATTGGATTTGCCCTCCAACCACTTTCGACTATTAAAAAGGGCACTAGCCCTTTGAATTTCCAATCGAATGACCCTTTTTTGAAGTTTCTACGACAACGCCTTCTATAAAAACCTTATCTGGCCCCAGGGCATAACTTAAAACCCTTGCCCTGAGGGTTGTGGGGGAGTGTCCTCCTCAAAAACATATTTTCTATTTGGAAATCAACTACCCTGAATAAAATGGTTATCTCAAAATTTTGATTGGATGTGTTTGGGGGAATGATGAGGGTGGGGGGGGGCTAGTTGCCCTCCAATCACGTTCGACTATTAAAAAGGGCACTAGTCATTCCAATTTCCAATCAAATGAGCCTTTTTTGAAGTTTCTACTACAACACATTTAATAAAAACCTTATATGCCCCCAGGGCATAATTTACAACCCTCGCCCTGAGGGCTGTGGGGGGGGTTGTCCTCGTCAAAAAACATAATTTCTATCTGGAAATCAACTATGCTGAACAAAATGGCTATCTCAAAATTTTGATTGGATGTATTTCGGGAAATGGTGGGCGTGGAAGGAGCGTTAGTCGCCTTCCAATCATTTACGACTATTAAAAAGGGCACAAGCCACTCCAGTTTTCAATTGAATGAGCCCTTTTCGAAGTTTCTACGACAATTTCTTCGATACGAAGTGCCCCGCTCCAAAGGAAAAAAATAAAATAAATAATACTTTGTGCTAACATGGTTCTTATATGTCCTCAGGGCATAACTTAAAACCCTTGCCCTGAGGGTTGTTGGGGAGTATCATCCTCAAAAACATATTTTCTATCTGGAAATCAATTACGCTGAACAAAATGGCTATCTCAAAATTTTGATTGGATGTGTTTGGGGGAATGATGGGCGTGTGAGGGGGCTACTTGCCCTCCAATCACTTTCGACTATTAAAAAGGGCACTAGCCACTCCAATTTCGAATCGAATGAGCCCTTTTCGAAGTTTTTACGACAACTCTTTCGATACGAAGTGCCCTGGTATGAAAAAAAATAATACATTGTGCCAACATCGTTCTTTACTTAGGTAGCGCGATTGCGCTGCCTATGATTTACTATTTTTTATTAAAAGTGCCAATTACGATTTGGGGAATGATGCGATTGAGGGTTTTCAAATAATTTCCTGGAGTATTTTACCAGAAAAATAAACTATAAGTCACAGGTTTATCAAATAATTTCTTTTCTTCTACAAATACAGCACAAAATCGTACACTTTCACTAGATTTTCGGTTACCTAAGATTCGTCAGATTATCCAATAAATTATCCTAGTCCGAATGAAAAATCTAATGAAAATCCAACAACTGATTTAAGATACAACAAAAATGCCGAGATTTCAGAAACACTCAAACAAACAAACAAAAAACAAATATAGTCCAGTAAATCTACGAAAAAAATCGATGATCTGGGACAAAACTGCAATATAAATGATTTTTACACCATTTTGTAGAGAAAAAAGTTCTGTAAAACATACCAAAAGTCCCTAAGAATTCACTTGGCGGAACAGGGTGAAAAATGGGGGGAAAGGGAAAACTCCAGGGGAAAACTCGATAATATATGACTGGTAGTTTTTGATGCTGATAATGGTATTGGGTAGTTTTTGGATGCTCTTGGGTCCAAGACAATCTAATATACGTTTTTTTATGCTGTGTAATAAGTGGTTCCCCCGTTGTCCCACTTACAATGGAAAAGAGGGGGGAAATAAAGATCATGTACAGCAGTCTGCAAGACTTATTTTCTGGGGTTTCCCAGTGCGAGAAGAATGAATATGTTACTTTGATTGTTCTGTCATTAGCCTTTCCTCCCGTTTTCCAGTTACAAGTAAAAAAGAGGGGGAAATCAAGATATCATCTTAAGGAAAAAGATAATCAAACGGCTCTACAAAATTTGGAGAGGAGACAAAGGTATATCAAGTCGGTTTTAAAACACTCTAACACCGTTTTGACGAGAGTTCAATATCACATACTTCTCTTTTCCTGTTTACTGGATATTCACTAATGAAGCATTTACACATAGTGGAAATCCAAGCGGATTGTGAAAACCCGTCGGAAAATCAGCTCCACAATCCGCTTGGATTTCCGCTATTTGTGGATGCGCCATAAGTCTAAGTGCATACACTTGTTGCCACATAGTGAAAGCTTTAATATAACCATTGAACACATTTGCTGATCATAAAGGTAAGACAGTTTTGTTTTTATAATTATCAATGAGAACTTCAGGAAGAAAGTGACAGCCAAACAGACAGACAAAGCCAGTAAGTGGATTTTCCTTTACCTTATTTTGCAGCGACATCTAGCGGCATGAGTTGAAAAAAAATACAATGCTTTTGGTAGATGACATAAGATTCTTCGTCATTAAGACGATGATTTGCATTTTACCATGAGATGGCTAATGTTCTAACGCCCGAGCCACATTATACTCACAATTGTGGCTGCTAAACCCAATGTCTTGGATACGAATACAAGGTCTGACTAGTGACCTAATTTTGAAATTCGCGCTAGCCCATCTCTTCAAGGCTTTCTCTAAAGCGACCCTCACACACAGGTCGCAAAATACTTGAAGTGGACTTTACGACCGGTCGTAAGATTTGAAGTACATCCCCACACTGATCTAAAGTTATCGTTAAGGTTGTAAAGTGAATTCAAACCTTAGTGAAAATTTGGAGCTTTCCTTATAGCTCAAGCCTTTTTCAAATGTTTTATGTTGTGAGGCAGAGCAGAAATAGAAGGAAATAATTTGTGTTACTTGGAAAGTGTGACGCGCCATATTTAAAACGTTGGCTGTATAGTTCCTAAATTCTATTTTACGTGTGAACGAGTGATAAACCTTGCGTACAACTTAAGATACTTTGCTTCCTCACTTTACGTCCTATGTCTGAGCGCCACTTAATTGGTCAAAATTCTTAACTGCGCCTCCTGGCTTGAGGCTGATTAGAGGTGTCAAACTTACAAATCTTATGGACAGATTCGCTTTGTGGGTTGTTTTCGTGTCAGAAACAGGGCTTTGGTTTGGGTTTAGCCACAAGTGTTAATATAATGTGGCTCGTGCAAAAAGCTCCTCTTTCTTGCCTAATAAATTTTTGTTTGCAGTTTTGATATGACACCCTATTCATGGAGGAAGAAGATGAACGTTGTCAGCTATGTAGCCGCAGCATCTGTACTGGTGGTGAAAGTGTCAGAATCACAAACAAAGGAGCTCTTTAGGTCAACGAGGCCAGTGTGCAACTGGGTGAAAAGATAACAGTTGAAGACGGTGAAATAGTACATAGCCAGTGCAGAAAAGACTACTGCCGTCCGACGTCCATAGCTTGTCTCGTTAAAAGAAAGAATGACGATTCCAGTGATACTGAAATTTCTCTAAACATATCCACTAGATCTAGTCAAGACGCATACAATATGAAGTCAAACTATATATTTAGCAATACGAAGCTAGTCCTTCCGTCTGAGACGAAATTAAATAAAAAAAACAAGTTTTTTTAACTGAAAGTAAGGAGCGACATTAAAACTTAAAACGAACAGAAATTATTCCGTATATGAAAGGGGCTGTCCCCTCCTCAACGCGTCGCTCTTTACGCTAAAGTTTGACTCTGTCTCACAACTCTATTTTTAAATAATAAAAAACTTTAGCGTAAAGAGCGAGGCGTTGAGGAGGGGACAGCCCCTTTCATATACGGAATAATTTCTGTTCGTTTTAAGTTTTAATGTCGCTCCTTACTTTCAGTTTAAAAAACTTGTTTTTTTTATTTAATTTCTGATCGTTTTTTAGTTAATGCAGCTTTTATTTGCATAAAAATTTTACTTTTCTTTTGCTAAATGAATGTCTTTACAAATTAACTTACGTAACTAACTTCTATATTCGTATATTTTTCTTCTGGCAAAAATTCAAAGTTGCAGATTTTTGCAGATAGGAGCTTGAAACCTATGTAATAGGGTTTTCTGATACGCTGAATCTGACGTTGTGATTTTGATTAAAATTCTTTCACTTTTAGGGGAGTTTTCCCCCCTCTATAAAAACTAGAGTAAATTTCCCCAGGCTTGTTGCCTTTGATGGGTAATACTAAACTTAATAAAATTTATATATTTAGAATCAGCATTATAAACACATTCTTTTGATACATTTATTGACATCAAAATTCCGTTTTTAAAAGTTTCGATTACTATTGAGCCGTATCGCTTGTTTTTTTATTGTTTTTTTATTACGTATATGTTATTACGTATATGAGGGGGTTCTCCCCTTAGTCAATACCACGCTCTTTACGTTAAAAGTTAAAAAAAAATTTAATTCACAAACCCCAGAATCACAAAGGCCGTTTAATTAGAATAGATAGCTCTTTTGAAAGCACTAAAAAAAAAATGTAGCGTAAAGAGCGAGGTATTGAATTGGGGGAGAACCCCCTCACATACGTTATAATTTCTGTTGGTTTTAAGTTCTAATATTCCTTCTTACATTTCAGTTGAAAAAACTTGGTTTTTTTTTATTTGATTTCTGATCGTTTTTAAAATAATGCTTGGAAATCCGGCGCCCCCTTCATAGAAATGTCCCATACACCAAAAAAACATCCTCCATGGAAATATTCTCCAGAGTAACTCCCTCCTCTAGCGCTCCCCCTCCAGAAAAAATCCTTCCTGTAAATGGTTGAATACTTCCCAATAGCCAATAAATAATGCTGGCAAGTCCGGCGCCCCCTTCATGGCGACTTCCCTTCCCCCATGAAAACTTCCTTCATGAACAGATCCTCCAGCATAACCCCCGACCCACCCGTCCCTCCCACTAGCAGAAAAAAAACCTCCTGAAAACTTCTGTATACTTCCGAATAACCAATACTATATGTTAACATTGGGTAAAGTTCATATCTTTTAGCCCTCCCTCTGGGTACTTCGGGGGATTAAGTCATCCCAAAAGACATATTTATCATATTTTCGACCATGCTGAACAAAAGGGCTATCTCAAAATTTTGATCGGGTGACTTTGGTAAAAAAATAAGCGTGGGAGGGGGCCTAGTTGCCCTCCATTTTTTTTGGTCACTTAAAAAGGGCACTAGAAATTTTAATTTCAGTTCCAATGAGCCCTCTCACGATATTCTAGGACTACTGGGTCGATACGATCACCCCTGGGGAAAAAAAACAAAAAAAAACAAACAAACAAACAAACAAACAAACAAATACACCCGCATCCGTGATCTTTCTTCTGGCAAAAAATGTAAAATTCCACATTTTTGTAGATAGGAGCTTGAAACCTCTAAAGTAGGTTTCTATGAAACGATGAATATGATGGTGTGATTTTGATTATGTTTATATATCTATTAGTTGGTCTTTCCCCCTTTTTTCGAAAATCAGCCAAATTTTCTCAGGCACGTAACTTTTGATGGGTACAATTAAACTTAATGAAACTTATATATTTGAAATCAGAATTAAAATCTGATTCTTTTGATGTATCTATTGGTATCAAAATCCCGTTTTTTAGAGTTTCGGTTACTATTGAGCCGGGTCGCTCCTTACTTACAGTTCGTTACCACGAACTGTTTGAAAAGCCTAAAATGACGAGTGCCAAAAAGTGACCCCAATTTAAGTTAAACATTCGACTCTTCAGGATTGCGATTCTAGGAAAAATGACGATTGGGCTAATCCTGTCCGTGGCAGGCTGAATTCTATAAGCTAGGCTTTGCATGCAGCTGATGCAGTGTATCATAAGATATTCTAGCTTAACTTCAAAACTCTAAAAGAAATTCCAAAGCGGTACTCCAGTGTAACTGATCCGGTGAACACTGCTGGAAGGCCAAAGGAGAGTACAAATCGATATGCATTCATGAAAGCTGTTAATTATTTCGAAGAATTCGAAGATAAACAGTTTACAGTGAAAGATATAGCAGAGAAGATGAGGCTTTTTTAGACCAGACCTGACGCCGTACACCACAAAGCATATAAAACGACTCTTTAATGAAACCTACGGCGGCCGCATTGTTATTACTGACATAGGCCGAAAGATTGGTGTTGTGACCTTCCGACAAACAACACATGAGATCCTCCGTGATTTTTACAGAACCCCACAGCTGAGTGAAGAAGACCAGCTGAAGTTCATGATAGAGACAGTGGTCAAAGTAATTAAGAATGACGTTAAGTTAGTGCAGTGTACAGACTCTAACTACCCGAGCCTGAGCAGTATAGAAGAAAAGGAAAAAGTTGTGAATTTCTTACCACAATCTCTGAGGCTCTTTCTTTCTCTGCTAATCACAGGATCAGAAAGGACCAACTGGTAGGTTCAATCGGTCAAGCAATAATGCAGGCTTGCCGTCCCCATCTTTGCTTGCTCCTTTACAGGTATACCTAGGAGTCCAGCTATACCAACAATCTGGTTCACGTTTTCTCATCGACCAGCTGAATAGGGTAGGTTTTTCTACTTCTTACTCTGAAGTGCTTTGATTCGAGCGTTTTGTCGCAGTAACTCATGGTACAGAATTTCCAGGGATGACTCCTGGAACTTTCATCCAGTTCATTGGCGACAATGTCGACCACGAAATTTGCACTATCGACAGAAAGGGTACTTTCCATGGGATGGGCATGCTAGCTGCTGCCACAAAAAGGCTACCCAAATTTCCAATCATAATCTCAAAAGCAGTTGTAAACCTTGAAGTACTCCAGCAGGTTGGCCAGTTGTTTTTGTTCTTCTACAACAGAAGCCAACAGGAGAACAGTCTTGTGTACAAACCCATCCAGACCGTCACCTTCGACGACAAGATCGATGGCATTGACCTACTAAGGCTTGCAAGGTGAATATATGACACAAAACGGGTCAAATTGGGTGGACTTATGCAAGCAATTCACCATGGGTCACACAAAGGCGCTCCGTTGATTGTTTTTCTGTCAGATTGACTATAATCCCTCCGATCTTTCTTGTGTATACACGACCTTAGGTTTTATCTCCGATAAAGCACGCCAGCACGGAATGGTACCAGTTGTGACTTTCGAACAACATGAAAGCAGTGAACATCATCAATGCTGAGCCTGCTGATAGTCCTCTCAAGGCAGCAGTTCCATTGATCCATGGTCTCCGCTGCTGTGACAGGTTTGTCACTACATTCTTGTTGGCCACGCTCTTCTTGATTGCAACCCGACGTCCCGTTTATATAGGATAGGAAAGCAGGCTGTCCTGCCATTCCTGAAAAGCCATGAAGAATTTAGGAATAACTGTGAAGTATTCCTTAATCCGCGCTCTACTAAGGAAGAAGTCCAGCAAGCCGGTGAAAATCTTTTGCTATGATTCTACAAGGCTAAGAAAGGGGAGGGTCTCAGTAAAGCTGAGTACAGGGGGTTTCTTGAAAAACTGACATCAACTTTTGTGAACCTAGAGAGACTTCCACCAACTCCATCGGCTGCGAAATTTCATTATTATAGAGTCTTCTATCAGGTAATGTAGTGGCGTAATACTGCGTCAGAACTCGACCCAAAAGAATGGGGTTGGCGATAATGTGACGGATGCCTCACTCCAATCACGACAGACATCGAACCTTCTCCGCCTCATCTGCTAAATGTGATTCGTTGCAGCTGCACGCGTTCCCACTGTGACAGTTTACGATGTAGTTGCCAAAAATGGATTGCCTTGCACACTTGCTTGCAAAGACTTCCAAGGGATTGCGTGTTCCAATAAAGATGTTTATGTTGATAACAATGAAGAAGACGATGTTTAGTACAAATCCTTTATATTATCCTTTTTAATTCAATCAAACCGTAATTATCTTTTGCTGTGATTACCGAAGTTACCTGATTTGTTTCATTTTTTACATTTAGTTTATCTTATGTTTCTATTATACAGTCGAAGTAAATCTGCTCACGTACTCCGAAGGCCCAATGCATTTCCCCCCCCCTACGGTGAAAACACTGCAGAAAAGTAAAATACGAATCTAATAGCCTACCATGTTTTTTGAAATTATCGAGTCAAAAAACCTTGGGTGTAACATTTTGACCACCCATATCGCACAACTCTTGATGATATTGTTTCCCCCCTCCCCCGCTAAAGGAGGAAACTGAACCAAGTCCAGCAAAAAGCAACATAACTTTCTTTTTTCGATTTCTCCGCGCAGAAAAAGAGCAGACGTGAAGTTCGAGCGCACAATAGATTTGCCTTTGCCACTGAATTTTTACAATTTCCCCCCTTTTCCCTGTTTTTTACCCTGTTCCGCCCAGAAAATATTTGGGGACTTTTGATATGCTGTACAGAATTTTTTTCTCTACAAGACGGTCTAATAATATTTTATATTGCAATTTTGTCCCAGATTTTCGTAGATTTACTGGACTAATAAACAAGCATCCGTGATCTTTTTTCCTGAAAAAAAATACAAAATTCCATTTTTTTTCCAGATGGGAGCTTGAAACCTTTACAATAGGGTTCTCTGATACGCTGAATATGGTGGTGCGATTTGCATTTAGATTAATTGCCTTTTTAGGGTTTTTTTCTCCCTTTTTCCAAAATCAACCACATTCTCTCAGGCTTTCGATGGGTGACATTTCGATAACATCAAGCTTAGAATGGATAACATTAAATGAATCTTATATATTTGCAATCAGCGGAAAAAGCCAATTCATTAGATGTATCTGTTTATATCCAAATCCTGTTTTTTGCAGTTTCGATTACTATTGAGTCGAGTCGCTCCTTACTTACAGTTCGTTCCCACGAACTGTTTCATTTGGTATTTTCTTCCGCTTCTGATATTTTTGTACTGTACTTCGTAGATTAGATACTGAAATACTTTGTACGGGTTTTGCACAGTATATAAATATTAGACAGTATGATCGTCCCCTATCTTACCCATCATAAAAACCCGGACCGAGGTGTGAGTGCTCCGGAGAACGTAAAAACATAAGCGACGTTAGATCTTTTAGATATATTTTCTCTTGAACGCGAAACTTGGCTTCAACTTTGGAATACTAAATTTTAAAGAAACTAATTTTAAATTAATTTATTCCAATACATATATGCAAATCGGTAATTACGAGTTGCACTTACGGTAATCGGTAATTACATTGCACTCGTAGTAGTGCAACGTCATTATTAAATGTTTTTAGGAATTATAAGTAGGTTTCGAAGTCTCGAGTTGGTTTCAAAGGCATTTTGAGAAAGTTTCTGCCAAAATACGTGGTCCAGGGTAATTGGACCGCTGATGGCAGATCAAATGAGAGGAGCTGTTTGTACGCGCTAATGAAAGAGTATATGGGAGGAGCTGTTTGTTCGCACCGAGAATGAAGAGCCAGGAATCATCTGCGGTAAACTTACTGCTAATTACCTTTATACAGTGGGGTTTAGTCACTGAATAAAATCATTTATTCAAGGTGAGAACTTGTAGCATATGAGTTTGTTTGCCATAATCAATATGATTTAATAGATGGACTTATTGCTTTAAAAAAATTTTTTTCTCTTTTACGTTCTTTTTTGTGTACAATCAAAGAATTTAGTGTTATTCTTATAACACTTGTGCCGCTTAAGACAAATTAACACTTGTCTTAAGCGTTTAGTTTTATTATTTCACAGTTACATATCTCGTTAAGCTAAGAACTAATCAGCAAAATTGTTTGCTTACATATAGTATTAACTTTTTTTTCTTTAAGAAATACTGTGTGACAAAGACTAATGTTCTACTACCTTCAAATGTCAGGTATTAAGCAAGTTATCAAATTAAGTTGACTTTTTTCAAAATATATTTTATTTGTCCGTTTCTGGTATGCGTTTTTCTGTGACTGGTTCAATTCGAGCAGGCTCTTAACCTTTAAACTCAGCAATAGAAGAAACAAGATGGTCCTAACTAGACTAGCATTACATGGCAGATTAGTGCAGGTAAGCTGATTTGAATACTACGGATTAGCTAGGTTAAATGTTCCACATTTTCACCCATTGCATAATCTGTAATTTGGCGCACAGTTTTATTAATAGGACACCGTAATGTAACTTTGCCGATCATGGTTCGGAGCTAGATTTCGCAAAGCTTAATTAATAAGAGACCTAAAGTCATTTCATCATAGATCGAATTAATCTGTACACGAACATGCCATTAAATGATAACTTGTAGAATACAATTTGAGCAAATTTTTGGTAAATTATTACATGAGGGAAACAAAAATTGACAGATTTAAACGAACAAGCTACCGGAGTAAGCATGGGCACTGTTCTGTTTTTCTGAAGAAACAGAAAAAAAATAAACAGGGATTGAATGAAACAGAACAGTAACAGAAAAGGTCACCAAAAAAACAGAAGACCTGTTTCTTTTTCTGTTCTGTTTTTTTTTTTGGTAAAAACAGAAAACAGCTGTTTTTGATTTAAAAAAACAGCTGTTTAAACAGCTGTTTTTCGAACACCCAAACATTAAAAAAACATTCTAAATTATAATTTTTGGCTTATTAACGTAAAGCTAATTATAACATCAGTTGTTCAAGCATTAAAGCTTATCATTTAAAAATTGTGCTTTCCCCTTGTTTGGACATTGTCCGGGCACACTGCTTCCGCACAAAATGGTCTGCAATCAAAAATACATGTTCGCTCGACACACTAGTAGTAGTACACTAAGAGGCTTTAGAGCGGTTTCTGGCAGCTCTGGAAAGATCTCTTGGTTTGGGCCCAAGAAATGAATGGGTCTCCAATATGAAAACATCAACCTTTAAGTCTCTCATTCTCTATTTTAGAATTTTTGTCAGGAATTCCACTTGCCACGGGTAGTGCTTTTCCCTGGTGGTAACACTTTTGAAAAAACCTAGTACTATTGCAGTATTTTTCCCACAAAAATAGCAGTTTTTTCAAATAAAGGGACGAAAAATTGTCTGTGCACACAAATATCGCCATGATTTTTTTTTTGGTTATTTTCTTCCATTTTCCCGTTCCAAAAATACACTTTTATGTTTATAAAGCATCTACTTAAATTTTCCGGAAATGCATACTAGTTACTTGAGACATTTCGAAAATAAATTAATTTTCAGCCTGAAATTACGCAGTCAGCTCAAATTCATTATTATTAAGGCAGAGCATGTAGTTGATTTGGGAGGGGGCAATTTTCCCTCCAGACCATGCTTTCCCCTCTCCCCATAGTGATGTTTGGAAGATTTCTAAAAAAAATATGAAATAAGAAAAATGCACAGTAATAATGACACTTCTTACTGCCAATTAAATATTTTTGGATACCTCGCAGCTTAAAGGAGCCTTTTAAGATTAATTATTTCCTAGCCAATTTGTGTGAAAGTTTTTTAAAATAAAAACTAATGGTTTAAGGGTACTTCGCATATTTTTACCGTGGTTTGCGCTAGAAAAAATTGTTCTAGGCCCTCGACAAAATTCATTCTCAAGTAAATAAGTAATATGAAATTTCTCAAATTCAGGATTTCGAAGAAATTTAGACTTTTTGCTACATAATACTTTCTTTAAGCATTCTCTTCTCTTAAACAGGTTTTCAAAGGGATCAAATATAGGACAATTGTACTTTTTGACAACTTATTTTGAAAATTTCCGTTGCTTTGCGGCAGAAAATACTTTCTCCAATGCATGCACTTGCTCTATCGTAGAAATTGATACTACTTTAAACTTTTGTTTAAAGAATGCAAGCGGACATGCTTTTGATTATGTAGGCACGTTTTCATGGTCCAAAAAGAGAAGAGGTAGTGACACCCTCAATAATAAATAACTATAATTACACAATCCGAAAATGCTGATTTTATTTCTAAGCCGAGCCCACACCCCTCCCCCAGAAAATCTGGATCTGCCAATAATTCAAAGGTGTAATATAAGAAAAATTTACTTTCCCCCCCCCCGGATTTATATAGATTTGCGCTGCTGCATTTAGGTAAATTAATGAAAAAGAAATTGCTCACGGGAAAGCTCCACAACACTCTAAAAGATAGACCAGCAGTTTCTATTATAGTTGAAATATAATTATAAAAAATAATTTAATGCCTTAAAATATTTTAAGGCATTTACGGCAGAGTTGCTAACACTGCAGGAGCGTCTACCGATTCTGAAACCTGTTGTACCCAAAACGACTGGAATCAGCTTTCCTCATCGGACTCTACCATAGCCTCAAGGACTTCAACAGTACAAAGGGAAGTTGGAGTGGTCTCTCTTGTCGTCTCTGCACCTTTACTTAATTTGTCATACAGTAATCATAGGCAGCGCGCTACCGCTGCCTAAGTAAAGAACGATGTGGGCACAATGTGTTTTTTTTTGCTTCTCCATACCCGGGCACTTCGTATCGAAGGAGTTGTCGTAGAAACTTCGAAAAGGGCTCATTCGATTGGAAATTGGAGTGGCTAGTGCCCTTTTTAATAGTCGAAAGGGGCTGGAGGGCAACTAGCCCCCCCCCCCCAACGCCCATCATTCCCAAAAACACATCCAATCAAAATTTTGAGATAGCCATTTTGTTCAGCGTAGTTGATTTCCAGATAGAAAATATGTTTTTTAGGAGAACACTCCCCAATAACCCTCAGGTCAAGGGTTTTAAGTTATGCCATGGGGGCATATAAGGTTTTTATATAAGGAGTTGTCGTAGAAACTTCAAAAATGCTCATTCGATTGGAAATTCAAAGAGCTAGTGCTCTTTTTAATAGTCGAAAGTGATTGGAGGGCAACTAGGCCCCCCCAGGCCCATCATTTCCCCAAGCACATCCACTCAAAATTTTGAGATAGCCATTTTGTTCAGCGTAGTTGATTTCCAGATAGAAAATATGTTTTTGAGGAGGACATTCCCCCACAGTCCTCAGGGCAAGGGTTTTAAGTTATGCCCTGGGGGCATATAAGGTTTTTAAAAAAGGCGCTGTCAAAAACGCTCATTCTTCAAAAAACTTCAAAAAAGCTCATTCGATTGGAAATTCAAAGGGCTAGTGCCCTTTTTAATAGTCGAAAGTGATTGGAGGGCAACTGGCCCCCCCCCACACCCATCATTCCCCCCAACACATCCAATAAAAATTTTGAGATAGGCATTTTGTTCCGTAACCATTTTGTTCAGCGTAGTTGATTTCCAAATAGAAAACATATATTTGAGGAGGACACTCCCCCACAACCTTCAGGGCAAGGATTATAAGTTATAACCTGGGGGCATATGAGGTTTTTATAGAAAGATTCGGAAAAAGACCTCGAACAAAGGAACGGTTAATTTGTATCTCACTTGGACAATGCCGTCGATAGTAGCAGAAGGTAACTTGAAGAAACTAAGCCCCCCTCTCACATCTACTAATTTCCCAAACGCATCCGATCAAAATTGTGAAACAATTATTTAAAGGTGACTAGTTGAAAGTGACGGAAAATGGATCATTCAGAATGACAACCCCTCCCCCCACAGCTCTCAGGGCCCGGGTTGTAAGTTATGCCCGGGGGGCATATAAAGTTTCTATTGAAAGCGTTGTCGTAGAAACTTCAAAATGGCTCATTCAATTGGAAATTGAAAGGGCTAGTTCCTTTTTTAATAGTTGAAAGTGATTGGATAGCGACAAACGCCACTCTCACGCCCACCATTTTCCCAAACACATCGAATTAAAATTTTGAGATATCCATTTTCTTCAACGTAGTTGAAAGTTCTGGAAATTAGGTCTTTTAGGATGATAGCCCCCTCAGAGCCCTCAGTGCAAGGGTTGTAAGTTATGCCCTGGAGCATATAAAGTTTTTATTGAAAGCGCTGTCATAGAAACTTCAAAAGCCTTTTTTAATAGTTGAAAGTGAATGGAAAGCGACTAACGCCCCTCTCACGCCCACCATTTTCCAAAACACATCCAATCAAAATCTTGTGATATCCATTTTGTTCAACCTAATTGAACATTCTGGAAATTAGGTCTTTTAGGATGATAACCCCCTCAGAGCCCTCAGTGCAAGGGTTGTAAGTTATGCCCTGGGGGCATATAAGGTTTATATAGACAGTTGTTACATAAATCATAGGCAGTACGATCGCGCTGCCTCAGTAAGGAACAGGGACACTCGAGAACGAGACAAGAAAAGGGGAGTAAGTAAAGAGGAGGACACTCCCCCACAATCCTCAGGGCAAAGGTTTTAATTTATGCCCTGGCGGCATATAAGGAAGAAGTTAGCATAATGTATTATTTATTAATTTTTTCCTTTAGAGCAGGGCACTTCGTATCGAAGAAGTTGTCGTAGAAACTTCGAAAAGTGCTCATTCAATTGGAAATTGGAGTGGCTTGTGCCTTTTTTAATAGTCGAAAAAGATTGGAAGTTGACTAACACCCCTTCCACGCCTACCATTTCCCGAAACACATCCAATCAAAATTTTGAGATAGCCATTTTGTTCAGCGTAGTTGATTTCCAAATATAAGTTATGTTTTTGAGGACAGTCCCCCTTAGGGCAAGCCCTTAGGGCAAGGGGTGTAAGTTATGCCCTGGGGGCATATAAGGTTTTTTATAGAAGACGTTGTCGTAGAAACTTTAAAAAAAAGCTCATTCGATTGGAAATTCAAACGGCTAGTGCCCTTTCAAATAGTCGAAAGTGATTAGAGAACAACTATCCCGTCTCTCTCGCTCACCTTACCCCCAAACTTATCTGGTCAAAACATTGAGGCATCTAATTTATTCCGCATAGTTTTATATTCTGGAATTTTAGCTTTTAATGACAACCAACCCCCCACAACATTCAAGTAAAGAGCAGCCAATAGTGGTCTGCAGGCGCGTAGGGTTTTTATAGAACGCGTTACCATAGAAATTTCACAAAATGTCATTTCAATTGAATATTGAAATAGTTATTGCCCTTTTTAATAGTCGAAAGTGATTGGAAAGCAACTGATTTGTTTTCGGTCTGATCTGATCTCTTCTCGATCTGATCGGATCTCTGTCTGATCTGATATTTTCTCGGTTTGATCTGATCTGTTCTCGGTCTGATATTATCTGTTCTTGGTCTGATTCGATCTGTTCTCGGTCTGTTCTAGGTCTTTTCTGATCTGTTCTCGGTCTGATCTAATCTATTTCAGGTCTGATCTGATCTGTTTTAGGTCTGATCTGATCTGTTCTTTGTCTTAACTATTCTGTTCTCGGTCCAATCTGATCTATTCTCGGTTTGATCTAATCTGCTCTTTGTCTTATCTGATCTATCCTTGGTCTGATCTGATTTGTTTTCGGTCTTATCTAATCTGTTCCCAATCTTTTCTGATCTGTTCTTTGTCTGATATTATCTGTTCTCGGTCTGATCTGATTTGTTCTCGGTCTGATCTAATCCTTTCTTGGACTGATCTGATCCGTTCTTTGTCTGATCTGATCTGTTCTCGGTCTGATATGATCTGTTCTGGGTCTGACCTGATCTGTTCTTGGTCTGATCTGATCTGTTTTCGGTCTACACTGATCTGTTCTTGGTCTGAAATGAGCTGTTTTTGGTGTGATCTGACCTTTAATCAATCTGGTCTGATCTTTTCTCGGTATGATTGGATCTGTTCTTGGTCTGATATGATCTGTTTTCGGTCTGATATGGTCTGTTATCGGTCTGATCTGATCTGTTATCGGTCTGATCTGATCTGTTCTCGGTCTGATCTGATCTTTTCTTGGTTTGTTCTGTGTCTTTGTGAGAAGCAATATGTGTCCTCGTCTGACTGCGTCTGTCTCTGTGTGTACTGAAACAATATTGCGTCAAGTCCGAGGGACTAGGAGCTCCATTTAGAAATTTCCTATTATTGCTACTTGTGTATTATCTTGACCAGACTCAGATTGATCATATAAAAAATACTGGAACACCTGAAATCCTGGGAATCTTGCCAGGGCATGTTGTCGGAATCTTGCCAATAATGAAACAAAGTTGAAACACTTGGAATCCGAAATATCTTGCCAGGGCATGTTGTCGGAATCTTGCCAGGGCTCTCGTGACGTCACAGGGCTATCGCAGAAATCTGGGAAAGGCATATTGTCAAACCTTAAACACCTATACTACTATGGGGTATGTGTCTTGTTTTAATGGGGCTCCTGTCGTATGGTGGGACAGTTCTCTTGTTGGAGTAATTGACCCCATAGTGCTGCTACTGTGTCAAAGCTTGTCCACATGTTTCACTGCGTTTCTTACGATAGAAAAAATTAAACTTCCATGCATCTCTAATTATATCAGCCTCGACCGAATAATCTTCTTTGATCACATCCCAGACTGGAAGAATTTCTTTACCCCTGCTAATTATAGCAGCTTCTGTTTTTTCCCCAAGATACTTTATTGTACCATTGTCGGAAGTTTTAGTAATTTCTATACCTCCATACTGAAATGAATTTGTGGGGTCAGGGTAGTGGGAGCCGTAGACATCTATAAACCTCAATGCGTCTTCCAAATTTTCTAAGTTTTGCAAGTCTGCTATGACGCTATATTTTAGTTTTCTCTTCTCTTTGGGGATAGTAAACGACCCAATTGAATTGAAAGTAAATTTTATAAAGTGTTTTGTTTTACATTTTACACTTTTTGACCGAAAGATTCGAAACATTTTATTACTTTTTGACTTGACATTCTCTGAATGATTTTCATCTGAAATTTGTTTTTTAATTCCAGATTCTTCTATGTCTATTGCTACATCAAAGCCAAATTGCGTGCTATATGGGCTCACCATCTCTTCAAAGTCTTCAACACTTTCTACTACACAAGTTTCCCTAGAGGGTCTGAAATAGCTTCCGCCTAAACGTATTTCCTCGTTGAAGTAAAATAACTGAGTACTCGCTCTTTTTAAATCTGTTTTCTTGTCTCCGTAGAGCCCACAAAAGGTCAATCATCCGGACATCTAGTTTATTTCTTCATGTCCTACAGAACATAATTGCATTTTTTTTCAAACTGCTCTTTATTCTCCAATCCCCCAATCAGACCATACTTGCATTTTTTTCAAAGTGCTCTTTATTCATTGCTTTGCTTATATAAACTGATGATAGCCGTACTTAAAAAGCTAATTTATAACCTTTATGACGTTATGTTGTCTGTACATTTATGACGTTATTTTTTGTGAGACAAAAGCACATACAAATACGCAGATTCAGACACATACACTAAGAAAGATATGCATTGGAATAAGAAAACACCCGCCCAGACACACAGTCAAAAAGAGTGAGAGAGGAAAACACAAACAAAAACGTAGACTCAGACACACAAACAGAGAAAGACATGCATTGGAATAAGCAAACACCCGCTAAGAAACACAGACAAAGAGAATGAGAGACAAAAACACATACAAATACATATTCAGACACACAAACCGAGAAAGACATGCATTGGAATAAGCAAACACCCGCCCAGACACACATGCAAAATGAGTGAGAGAGACAAAAACACATACAAATACGTAGATTCAGACCCAAAAAACCGAGAAAGACATGCATCAGAATAAGCAAACACCTGCCCAGATAGACAGCCAAAAAAATGAGAGAGACAAAAGCACATACAAATACGTAGATTCAGACACACAAACCGAGAAAGACATGCATTGGAATAAGCAAACACCCACCCCCCAGACACACAGGCACATAGAGTGAGAGAGACAAAAACACATGCAAATACGTAGATTCACACACACAAACCGAGAAAGACATGCATTGGAATAAACAAACACCCATCCAAACATACAGGCAAAAAGAGTAAGAGAGACAAAAACACATACAAATACGTAGATTCAGACACAAAAACCGAGAAAGACATGCATTGGAATAAGCAAACACCCGCCCAGACACACAGGCAAAAAGAGTGAGAGAGACAAAACACATACAAATACGTAGATTCAGACACACAAACCCAGAAAGACATGCATTGAAGTAAGCAAACACCCTCCCAGAATCACAGCCAAAAAGAGAGAGATAGACAAAAACACATACAAATACGTAAATTCAGACACGTGTTTTGTCTCTCTCACTCTTATTGCCTGTGTGTCTGGGGGGGGGGGTGTTTTCTTATTCCAATGCATGTCTTTCTCGGTTTGTGTGTCTTAATCTAGGTATTTGTTTTTGTTTTTACCACTTTCATTCTTTTTGCCTGATTGTCTGAGTGGTTATTTGCGTATTTCAATACATGTCTTTCTCGTTTTTTTTGTCTGAATCTAGGCACTTGTATGTTTTTTGTCTCTTTCCATTTTTTTACTTGTGCGTTTGAGTAAGGTCTTGCTTACTCCATTGAATGTCTTTTTCAATTTGTTTGTCTTAATTCAGGTATTTGTATGTTTTTTTGTCTCTATCACTTTTTTTGACTGTGTGTCTAGGTGGGTATTTGCTTATTCCAATGCATGTCTTTATCGGTTTGTTTGTCTGAATCTATGCATTTGTTTGTGTTTTTTTAGCTCTAACTATTTTTGCCCGTTAGTCTGGGCGGGTGTTTGTTTAGTACAGTTCATTTATTTCTCGGTTTGTTTGTCTTAATCTACGTAGTTGTATTTGTTTTCGTATCTATCAATCTTTTTTGTCTGTTTGTCTTGGCGGGTGTTTTCTTATTCCAATCCGCGTCTTCTCGGTATGTGTGTCTGAATCTACGTATTTGTATGTGCTTTTGTCTCTCTAACTCTTTTGCCTGAGTGTCTGGGCGGGTGTTTGCTTATTCCAGTACATGTCTTTCTCGGTTTGTGTGTCTTAATCTACGTATTTGTATGTGTTTTTGTCGCTCTGACTCTTTTTGTCTGTGCGCTCGCGTATATATTTTCCCATTACAATAATATCTTTTCTCAATCTGTATGAAAAATCCTACGTGTTTTTCTTCGTTTTTTTCTATCTCCCTATCTTTGTCAGTGTGTCTGGGCGGGTGTTTGCTTATTCCAATGCTTGTCTTTCTCTGTTTGTTTAACTTAATCTACGTATTTTATGTGTTTTTTTCTCTCTCACTCTTTTTGTCTGTGTGTCTGGGCGGGTTTTTGCTTATTCCATTGCATGTCTTTCTCGGTTTGTGTATCTAAATCTACGTATTTGTATGTGTTTTTGTCTCTCTCACTCTTTTTTCCTGTGTGTCTTGGCGGGTGTTTGCTTATTCTAATGCATGTCTTTCTCGGTTTGTGTGTCTTAATCTACGTATTTGTATGTGTTTTTGTCTCTCTCACTGATTTTGTCTATGTGTATGTGCGGGTGTTTCCTTACTCCAATGCATGCCTATATCGGTATGTATGAGTGAATATAAATTGTTAGATGTGTTTTTTTCTGTCTCGCTCTTTTTGCCTAGATGTCTGGGCAGGTACTTACATATCTTCCTTGAGTTTTGGTTCTTCATCAACGTATTTGTAGGTGTTAATTTCTTTCTCACTCTTTTTTGCCTTACTGCCTTAGCGGTTGTTTGCTTATTTTAATGCATGTCTTTATGGATTTGTGTGTCTTAATCTACGTATTTGTATGTGTTTTTGTCTCTCTTACTCTTTCTGCATGTGTGTCTTGGCGGGTGTTTCCTTATTCCAATTAATGTGTTTCTCGGTTTGTGTGTCTGAATCTACGTATTTGTATGTGTTTTTGTCTCTCTCACTCCTTTTACCTGTGTGTCTGGGGCGGGTGTTTGCTTATTCTAATGCTTGTCTTTCTCGATTTATTTGTCTGAATCTACGTATTTGTATGTGTTTTTGTCTCTCTCACTCTTTTGTCTCTGTGTCTGGGTGGGTGGTTGCTTATTCCAATGCATGTCTTTTTCGGTTTGTGTGTCTGTATCTATGTATTTATGTGTCTCTAAGTCGTTGTGGTTATGTATTGGGGCGGGTGTTTGCTTTTTACAATGCACGGTCTTCTCAGTATTTGCATTAGGATATATGTAGTATTATTGATCTCTCTCCATATCACTGCTTTTTGCCTTTACGTCTTAGTGGGTGTTTCCTTATTAAGCTGAAGGTCTTTCTCGGTTTGTGTTTCCGATTCTACGTTTTTGTATGTGTTTTTGTCTCTCTCACTCTTTTTGCCTGTGTGTCTGGGAGGGTATTTGCTTATTCAAATGCATTTCTTTCTCGGTTTGTGAGTCTGAATCTATGTATTTGTATGTGTTTATGTCTCTCTCACTCATTTTACCTGTGTGTCTGGGCGGGCGTTTGCTTATTCTAATGCATGTCTTTCTCGGTTTGTGTGTCTGAATCTATGTGTTTGTATGTGTTTTTGTCTCTCTCACTCTTTTTGCCCGTGTGTCTTGGCGGGTGTTTGCTTATTCCAATGCATGCCTTTCTCGGTTTGTGTGACTAAATCTACGTATTTGTATGTGTTTTTGTCTCTCTCACTCTTTTTGCCTTGGTGTTTTCTCGGTTTGTGAATCTACGTATTTGTATGTGTTTTTGTCTCTCTCACTCTTTTTGCCTTTGTGTCTGGGAGGAAGTTTGCTTATTCCAATGCATGTCTTTCTCGGTTTGTGTGTCTGAATCTACGTATTTGTATGTGTTTTTTGTCTCTCTCACTCTTTCTGCCTGCGTGTCTTGGCGGGTGTTGGCTAATTCCAATGTATGTCTTTCTAGGTTTGTGTGACTGAATCGACGTATTTTTATTTGTTCTGTCTCTCTCACTCTTTTTGCCTGTGTGTCTTGGCGGGTGTTTGCTTATTCCAATGCATTTCTTTCTCGGTTTGTGCGTCTGAATCTATGTATTTGTATGTGTTTTTGTCTATCTCACTCTTTTTGCTTGTGTGTCTGGGCGGGTGTTTGCTTATTCCATTGCATGTCTGACTCGGTTTTTCTGAGTGAAGCTACGTTCGTTTAATTGCTTTTTTCTCTATCACTCTTTTTGCCCGTTTGTCATGGCGGGTGTTTTTTTATTTTAACTCAATTCGTTCTTGTTAGTTGCAACTGAATAGTAGAATATTTATTTGGTTTTGTCTCTCTCACTCTTTTTTGCGTGTGTGTATCGGCTGGTGTTTTATTATTCAATTTAATGTCTTTCTCGGTTTGTTTGTCTGAATCTACGTAGTTGTATGTCTTTTTGTATCTTTCACTCTTTTTGCCTGAGTATTTGAGTGGGTGTTTGCTTATTCTAATCCATGTCTTTCTCGGTTTGAGTGTCAGAATCTACGTATTTATATGTGTTTTTATCTCTCTCACTCTTTTTGCCTGTGAGTCTGGGTGGGTGTTTGCTTATTCCAATGCATTTCTTTCTTGGTTTGTGTGTCTGAATCTACGTATTTGTATGTGTTTTGTCTCTCTCAGACTTTTTTGCCTGTGTGTCTGGGTGGGTGTTTGCTTATTCCAATGCATGTTTTTCTTGGTTTGTGTGTCTGATTCTTCGTATTTGTGTGTTTTTTTTGTCTCTCTCATTCTTTTTGCCTGTGTGTCTAGGTGGGTATTGGCTTTTTCCAATGCATGTCTCTCTCGGTTTGTTTGTCTGATTCTACGTTTTTGTATGTGTTTTTGTCTCTCTCACTCTTTTAGCCTTTGTGTCTTAGCGGGCGCTTGCTTAGTCCAATGCATGTCTTTCTCGGTTTGCATGACTGAATCTACATATTTGTATGTGTTTTTGTCTCTCTCACTCTTTTTGCCTGTGTGTCTGGGCAGGTGTTTGCTTATTCCATTGCATGTCTTTCTCAATTTGTGCGTCTGAATCTATGTATTTGTATGTGTTTTTGTCTCTCTCACTCTTTTTGTCTGTGTGTCTGGGCGGGTGTTTGCTTATTCCAATGCATGTGTTTCTCGTTTTGTGGTTCTGAATATATTTATTTGTATGTGTTTTTGTCTCTCTCACTCTTTTTGACTGTGTGTCTGGGCGGGTATTTGCTTATTCCAATGCAAGTCTTTCTCGGTTTGTGTATCTGAATCTACGTATTTGTATGTGTTTTTGTCTCTCTCACTCATTTTGCCTGTGTGTCTTGGCGGGTGTTTGCTTATTCAAATGCATGTCTTTCTCGGTTTGTGTGTCTGAATCTAAGTATTTGTATGTGTTTTTGTCTCTCTCACTCTTTTTGTCTATGTGTCTGGGCGGGTGTTTGCTTATTCCAATGCATGTCTTTCTTGGTTTGTATGTCTGAATCTACGTATTTGTATGTGTTTTTGTCTCTCTCACTCATTTTGCCTGCGTGACTGGGCTGGTGTTTGCTTATTCCAATTCATGCCTTTCTCGGTCTGTGTGTCTTAATCTACGTATTTGTATGTGTTTTTGTCTCTCCCAGTCTTTTTTGCCTGTGTGTCTGGGTGGGTGTTTGCTTATTCTAATGCATGTCTTTCTCGGTTTGTGCGTCTGAATCTATGTATTTGTATGTGTTTTTGTCTCTCTCAATCTTTTTGCCTGTGTGTCTGGGCGTGTGTTTGATTTTTCCAATTCATGACTTTATCTGTTTGTGTGTCTGAATCTACGTATTTTTATGTGTTTTCGTCCATATCACTCCTATTGCCGTAGATTCGGGGGGGTGATTTGCTTATTCTCGACCATGTCTGTTATGATTTGTATGATTTAATCTAAGTGGGTTTATATGTGTCTTTATCTCTTCCACTTTCCTCCTCGATATCTTGGTGGTGGTTAGCTAGTTCCAATTCAAGTCTTTATAGATATGTGTGACTGAATCTACGTATTTGTATGTGTTTTTGTATCTCTCACTCTTTTTTGCATGTGTGTATCGGCGGGTGTTTGATTATTCCAATGCATGTCTTTCTCGGTTTGGTCGTCTGAATCTACTTATTTGTATTTATTTTTGTCACCATCACTCTTTTTGTCTGAGTATTTGGGGGGGTGTTTGCTTAGTCCAATGCACGTCTTTCTCGGTTTGTATGTCATTATCTAGGCATTTATATGTGTTTTTATCACTCTCACTCTTTTGGCCTGTGTGTATGGGCGGGTGTTTGCTAGTTCCAATGCCAGTCTTTCTCGGTTTGTGTGTCTGAATCTACATATTTGTAAGTGTTTTGCCTCTCTCAGACTTTTTTGCCTGTGTGTCTGGGTGGGTTTTTGCTTATTCAAATGCATGTCTTTCTCGGTTTGTGTGTCTGAATCTACGTATTTGTATGTGTTTTTGTCTCTCTCATTCTTTTTGCCTGTGTGTCTGGGTGGGTATTTGCTTATTCCAATGCATGTTTTGCTCGGTTTGTGTATCTGAATCTACGTATTTGTATGTGTTTTTGACTCTCTCACTCTTTTTGCCTGTGTGTCTTGGCGGGTGTTTGCTTATTCAAATGCATGTCTTTCTCGGTTTGTGTGACTGAATCTACTATTTGTATGTGCCTTCGTCTCTATCACTTTTGTGTGTCATTGTGTCTGGGCGGATTTTTCCATTTACAATGCACGTCTTTCTCAGTTTGTGCGTCTGAATCTATGAAATTTGTATATGTCTTCGTCTCTCTCACTTTTTTTTGTCTTTGTGTCTGGGCGGGTGTTTGCTTAGTCCAAATGCACGTATGTCTCAGTTTTGTTGTCTGAATGTACGTATTTGTATGTGTTTTTGTCTCTCTCACTCTTTTTGCCTGTGTGTCTTGGCCGTTGTTTGCTTATTCCAATGCATGTCTTACTCGGTTTGTGCGTCTGAATCTACGTATTTGTATTTGTTTTGTCTCTCTCACTCTTTTTGCCTGTGTGTCTGGGCGGGTGTTTGCATATTCCAGTTCATGCCTTTTTCGGTTTGTGTAACTTATTCTAAGCATTTGTATGTGTTTTTTGTCTCTCTCACTCTTTTTGTCTGTGTGTTTTGGTAGGTGTTAGCTTATTTCAATACGTGTCTTTCTCAATTTTTATGTCTGAGTTTACGTATTTTTATGTGTTTTTGTCTCTCTCACTCTTTTTGCCTGGGTGTTTTCTAGGTTTGTGAATCTACGTATCTGTATGTGTTTTTGTCTCTCTCACTCCTTTTTCCTGTGTGTCTGGGCGGGTGTTTGCTTATTCAATGCATGTCTTTCTCAGTTTGTGCGTCTGAATCTATGTATTTGTATGTGTCTTTGTCTGTGTGTCTGGACAGGTGTTTGCTTATCCCAATGCATGTTTTTCTCGGTTCTTGTGTCTGAACCTACTTATTTGTATGTGTTCTGTCTCTCTCACTCTTTTTGCCTGTGTGTCTGGGCGGGTGTTTGCTTATTCCAATGCACGTCTTTCTCAGTTTGTGTGTCTGAATCTACGTATTTGTATGTCTTTATGTCTCTCTCATTCTTTTTGCCTGTGTGTCTTGGCGGGTCTTTGCTTATTCCAATTAAATATGAGTTTTTTATGTTTTAAGTATGTTTCATGTCATTCTAAGGGATGTAAAAAAAAGTTGAAAAAACATCATCTAAAAAACAACAAAAAAATACTTAAAAAAAAATTCAAAAAAAAGAATAAAAAAATGGGGGGGGGCTAAAAATTTGGGTGGAGGGGGCCTCTTGGAGGTTGGGGATAGGGGAACTTTGGATTTTGAGGTCCTTGGTGCTTAAGGTCATTGATGGTTGCGATCCTTGATGCTTCAAACCTATAATCACCTCACTGCTTGATTTCTAAGGATTTCTAAAGATTGTTCTGAATTTCCTCATTAAAATTTTTTTCTTGCCATCTACATCTCTACTAGTATCTTTTTAGTGTACTTTTTAGTGTACTAGAATGTTAGAACATATTTTATAATGACAACACTACTCGATTGATATTTGTGTATTATACCGAACATAATTGGGAAGTAGAGCTAGGTCAACTCACAAGGTCATCTTGACATCAATGGTTCTATTACTTTCAACTTTTTAGCATACTCCATTGCTAAAAACAATATTTAATCTGTCTTGTATCTCGTTTGAATTTCTGAAAATTATCTAAGGTGTTCCTAGTTACACTATTAAGGCTTCGAAATAATAATTCCCGAATTTATCGCTAAGCCTAAAGACCAGAGAAGCCATATTTAAAAATGGAATTTCTATCTCTTTAGAGTCCCGCATAATTCCTAGAAATCAAGTGATGTCATTTCTAATTCCGTTAGTGGATCAATAACATTGTACTCCCAGTATTCAGTGCGCATGTGCATTTTCCCCGCAGTATTTCTAAGTCCCTGATTGGCCTAGAAAGAGACACGTCATCTTGTACTCGTAGGATTCTAGCCCTCTGATTCGCTGTAATCTTGTATATCTCGCGGTAATACCTCTGCCCCTACTCACTTTTTCATTGGAATAAGACTTTAATCTACAATCGGTTTCTCGGTCACTCCAGAAATGGTCACTTCCGTGGAAATTATTTCCAGAAAACAAGACGCGCGGAAAAAAGCCCCCGGAACATCTCCATATAAAAAATTTTACAAAGAGAATGTAAGATAATCAAAAACAATTTCATGTAGTAATTCTGTCAAAAACCCCCAATTGTAACATTTCCCCCAGAATATTAACTCATCAGAATCGTCCCTCCCAAAGGAAGATTCTGTCCTTAGAAATCCACCCAAAGCACACACACACCCCCCCCCCCAAAAAAATGGCTGTATACTTCCCAACAATAAATACTATATGTAAACAATGGGCAAAGTTCACAACTTGCAGCTCTTCTCCCGCGGACTGTGGCGGGTCATTTTACACCTAAAGACATAGTTATTAGATTTTTCGATTATGCTGAACAAAATGGGCTATCTCAAAATTTCGATCGGTGACTATGGGAAAATGAGCGTGTAAAGGGGCCTAGTTGCCCTCTTATTTTTTTGGTCACTTGAAAAGGGCACTAGAACTTTTGATTTCCGTTCGAATGAGCCATTTCGCGATATTTTAGGACCACTGGGTCGATATGATCACCCTTGGGAAAAAAACAAATAAAAATACATCCGTGATCTTTCTTCTGGCAGAAAAAAAAGTACAAAATTCACTTAATGCATATAGGAGCTTTAAATCTCTAAAAAAGGGTTACCTGATACGCTGAATCTGATAGTGTGATTTCAATTAAGATCCTATGACTGTAGGGTGTGTTTTCCCCCTTTTTCAAAAATACGGCAAATATTCTCAGGCTCGTAACTTTTGATGGGTAACACTAAACTTGATGGGTAACACATGAAAATTCGATTCGATTTGTGTGTGCTCCCTTTTAATATGATTCTTTGGATCTTATTGAGTGCCACAGGGAATTTATTATCTGTTATTTCAACTATTATGCAAGGGATCTGAAACGCCTCAGCCATTTCGTTTCTACCAGATTTCTACTCCTCTTAATAAATAATGAAGAAGACCAGCGTCCAGCCAGCGACTTGCGAAGTTTTTGACTCATGAATAGGCCCGAATATTTTGTAAATTCAAGCTGGGATTTGAGAAAGACTGATGAAAACATTAATGTTTACGGTCATCATTGATCGCGCCGGCGGCACGCCGCTGCCATCTCACCGGCGGTGGCGCGCAAAAATCATCGCGGCGTGCCAGCGGAGCGCCACCGCAGCTATTTTTGGCCCCGCCGCCGCCGGTCTTCCCTTATCGGCGCAGTGCCGGGGTCTAACTAGAATGATCAAATAATTTTAGGTAATCTTAACACAATTCTAAAACATTCCAAGTTTTACACCAAACTTGCACATAACCCAAAACTGGAAAAATAATGAAAAGAACTGTTAGGGTTAACTTAATGAGTCACAAAAAAATTCTTTCTGATGAGACATTTTACGTAATTTTCAAGTTCGTGGCAGAGTATTTACAACAATAATAACAAGCCTCACTTTATATTCTTCTTATAATACAAATACAATTCTTTTGATGTTGTTCAATTTTCTGAAAACTCACTAAGAATTTCACGAAAAATAGTTTTTAATAGAAGTTTGGTATTTTCTTGAATTCCACCAGATATTAAAAGACAAACAAAGGTCCTACGTCAAATTTCAAAGGACATTCTATTATAAAAGTATAAAAGAGGAAAAATTCAAGGGAATATTTTTCCTTACCAGGAAGAAAAAGGTTTTGACGCTCCATGGCGCAATACCGAACAGTTCGTGGTAACGAACTGTAAGTAAGGAGTGACGCGGTTCAATAGTAACCGAAACTCTAAAAAATTGAATTTCGATACCAATATATATACAAAAAGAATTGGCTTATTATGCTGATTCAGAATATATAAGTTTCATCAATTTTAATTTTACCCCTCAAAGGCTACGAGCCTGAGAAAATTTTGATACCAATATATATAAAAAGAATTGGCTTATTATGCTGATTCCAAATATACAAGTTCCATTAAGTCTTACCCATCAAAAGCTACGAGCGTGAGAAAATTTGTCTGATTTCTGACAAAATGGGGAAAGACCCCCTAAAAGTTATAAAATTTTAATGAAAATCACACCATCAGATTTAGCATATCAAAGAACCGTACTGTAGAGGTTTCAAGCTCCTACCTGCTAAAATGTGGAATTTTGTATTTTTTGCCATAAGAAAGATCACGGGTGCGTGTTTTTTTCCACAGGGGTAATCGTATCGAACCAGTGGTCCTAAAATACCGGGAGGCGTCTCGTTTTAAGGGAAATTAAAAGTTCTAGTGCCCTTTTTAAGTGAGCAAGAAGATTGGAGGGCAACTAGGCTTCCTTCCATGCCTCCTTTTTTCTCTCAAAATAGTCCGGTCAAAATTTAAAGATAGCCATTTTGTTCAGCATAGTTGAAAGGCCGAATAACTATGCCTCTGGAGATACCACGATCCCCCAGGACCCCTGGGGAAAGGTCTTTAAATTACAAAATTTGCCAATTTCTTTCCTGTAGTATTTGTTATTGGCAAGTATACATACATTTTTCGGGGGGAGGGGGGGGGGGTGTGAGGGAATTTTTTGCTATGGGAATTTCCCACGGGGAGACGTTTTCATGGGAAGCGAAGTTTCCAGGGGAAATTTTACGTTGGGGGAATTTGCCAGAATTCTTATATGAAATTTCTACTTATGTGCTGCTTTCTCTTGGCCAACCATATTTTACGCGTGGAGATATTAAGGGTAATTGCCCATAGTAGATTTTCACCAGGATTAAATTGTCTAGAAGACATATCCGTGAAGAGGAGGGATTTCTTCCGTGTAGGTGGAGCTAGATTTCCTGGCATTATTTAAAAAATGATCCGGAATTAAGTAAAAAATACAAATTTTTTCAACTTAAAGTAAGGAGCAACATTTAAACTGAAAAATTATCAGAAATGATTCCGTACACGAAAGGGGCTGTCCCCTCTTCAACGCACCGTTCTTTACGCTTAAGTTGACTCTTTGTCAAAACTCTACTTTTTAAAGTAATAAAACTAGCGTAAAGAGCGGGGCGTTAAGGAGGGGACAGCCCCTTTTATATACGGAATAATTTCTGTTCGTTTTAAGTTTTAATGTCGCTTCTTACTTTCAGTTTTCATTTAAGTACTATCTAAAACCACAGATTATTGTGAAACCTAATAGACAATCTATGCTAAAACTATTAGGTTGCCTCTTTGTGGTAAAACCTTTTGTGGCAAATTTCAAATAGTCCTGCTCCTTCGCGGATCCCTCTACCACTATTTATGAAATTTCGGCTATTTCCTTGTCGCAGTGTTGAATAGAAGTTAGCAAATTTTCCGTATTCTCTAAAATTTAGTCCAAACCCCCCTTTTGGAAATCCTGGGTAGGCCGCTCAGTTAAGTCATACCTGTGAGATGGGACAGTAGCGAACCACTTCGCCGACTCACTCCATTTCTTTCTGCTTTCGCAAACATGAATAATAGAAATTCGCACCATAATTCAAAGTTGCTCGAGCTATGTGAAATATACACTGGGTCTGGATCGTTTAAACCAAATTTACACAGAGAAAATGGGAGGAGCTTTTATACGCGCCAGGATTGTAGTAGACAAATATTTTTGATTATGATCGCACTGGTTAAATCTCTCTACTGTGCATCAGAGGTTGAAAAGTCACTTTTGTTAGTCCACGCCATTTTGGGATGTGACAATACATCAAGTTTGCACGGTGTTGTCAAAGCTTCAGTACTGAACGCCATAGTTGATGTCAGGTTTTTTTAAGTCCGTCACATGTTTTACTACTCTTCAGCCAACAAAGAACAACTGATTGCGGCTGGCAACACCCTCCCCCCCAGTTCTAAAAGGTGAAGGTGGGGGTGAAAATAAGATTAGGAGAGTCAAGACAGACCTTAAAGAGACTCTGAAGAAAATCTTCTATTCAGATTTGCACTGTATAGCCCTGAAAAAACAAGAAATTTCCAGCAAAAACAATTTCGTTGTAAGTAAAATTACCACCCTATGAAGTTAGGTTGAGACTAAAAGAGAAGCCCAATATTCTTTCACATTTGAGTTCATAGGCGTAAAATTACAATGAAACATCGTTAAAACCAAAAGTAGCATAATAGCAAAAAAAGGTGCTTTCACCTTCTCTGACTTTGCTTAGGGTGGAAACGAGGTTCTAAATGATGGAATTTTTTAATTCAGATGTCATTTTCGGTCTCTCCAGACTTAATTAACAACAAACAACCTCTGAATCCACTAGCTACTGCACAAATAAAGATTCTGATTTTTCATCCCCCAGTAGAGGTCTAAGTTATACTTTGCTTGCCCCAATAGGAATTACCATGCTATTTGCTTGCCCCTATAGGAAAAACATTTCCAGAGCATGTACTTATGAATTTGCTTGCCTTATGTTCCTTGGTGTCTTTCCAGAGCATGTACTTATGGATACCTTTCCAAGCAACGTGATTAAACACGCTTTTACAATCGGAATTGTTTGATTGACATTTGCAAAAAGGGATAAGGAATTCACGAATTGGACACTTTGAACGATATTAATTAATGTTGGAATAATAGGAGTGTGATTGATTCTAATTAGTGATTGAATGGTTTTTTAAAAAGAAATCTCTGAATAAAATATTTTTGGAGGGATGGGAGAGAGTTTTGCTTGCCTTTCCAAGCGAGCGAGGAGTCCCCTCCGGTTCCTAAACATTGCAAAAAAGATAACAGTATTAGTGGGGATCCCCAACACAAGTTTGTTTCAACTCCAAAGTTTTCAACCAGACTGTTTTTTTTTAGCTAACAACCATTTTTTAGGAGCCAATCAGAGACATCGGAGCATGGAAGATGGAGAAAAAAAAGGGTTAAAGTGATCAGCAGTTAAGGTAATCCCGAAGAGTATGTTAATTCATACCTTATTTATTATAAATTTGGAACAATATCAATCTATGTAAATGGTTAACGATGATAAAATGGTCTTATGACTTGACTTAGCTTTACTTCTTTGATGCGTTCTGTATAATACACAAGTGGCGTTTGAACAGTGTTGTCGGTTTAAAATAGGGTCCAACGTAATAGTATACTAAAAAGTTGATACTAAGAGAGATGTAGATGGCAAGAAAATAATTTTAATAAAGAAATTCAGAACAAACCATAGAAATCGTTGCAAATCAAGTAGTAAGGTGTATGTGAGTACGAACCATCAAGGATCATAAGCACCAATGACCCTAACCAGCAGAGACATCAACCCTCTATAGGTCCCCTATCCCCAAAATCGAAGGGCACCCCCCTCCCTCCAATTTTTTGCCCCCCCCTCCTCTCCCCATTTTTTTTTAATTTTTTTTTAACATGATATATTTTTTTCAACTTTTTTTTTTACATGTCTTCGAATGAGATGAAAAATACTTAAATTCAGTAGTGTTTTGTCGTAGTTTAACATGTCACAGTTACATTCTCTTGGTTTTTCAATGTTCATTTTGGATTTCTTTCATTGAAATGAAATAGTTGGAATATTTCAGTAGTGTTTTGTTGTGCTTTACCTTGTCACAGTTACTTTCTCTTGATTTTTACCTTGTCATAGTTACATTCTCTTGATTTTTCAAAGTTCATTTTGGATTTCTTTCCTTGAAATACAAGAGTTGGAATATTTCAGTAGTGTTTTGTCGTGGTTTACCTTGTCACAGTTACATTCTCTTGATTTTTCAAGTTCATTTTGGATTTCTTTCCTTGAAATGCAAGAGTTGGAATATTTCAGACGTGTTTTTTCGTGGTTTACCTTGTCACAGTTACATTCTCTTGATTTTTCAAAGTTCATTTTGGATTTTTACATTCTCTTGATTTTTCAAAGTTCATTTTGAATTTCTTTCATTGAAATGCAAGAGTTGGAATATTTCAGAAGTGTTTTGCCGTGGTTTACCTTGTCAGAGTTACATTCTCTTGATTGTTCAAAGTTCATTTTGGATTTTTACATTCTCTTGATATTTCAAAGTTCATTTTGAATTTCTTTCATTGAAATGCAAGAGTTGGAATATTTCAGTAGTTTTTTGTCATGGTTTATCTTGTCACAGTTACATTCTCTTAATTTTTCAAAGTTGATTTTGAATTTTTTTTCGTTTAAATGCAGGAGTTGGAATATTTCAGTAGTGTCTTGTTGCGCTTTACCTTGTCACAGTTACATTCTCTTGATTTCTTTCATAGTTAATTTTCAATTTCTTTCGTTGAAATGCAAGAGTTGGAATATTTCAGTAGTGTTTTGTTGTGCTTTACCTTGTCACAGTTACATGCTCTTGATTTTTCAAAGTTCATTTTGAATTTCTTCCGTGAAATGCAAGAGTTGGAATATGTCAGTAGTGTTTTGTCGTGGTTTACCTTGTCACAGTTACATTCTCTTAATTTTTCAAAGTTCATTTTGAATTTTTTTTCGTTCAAATTCAAGAGTTTGAATATTTTAGTTGCGTCTTTTTGTGCTTTAATTTGTCACAGTTACATTCTCTTGATTTTTCCAAGTTAATTTTGGATTTATTTAGTTTAAATGAAAGAGTTAGAATATTTCACTATTGTTTTGTTGTCATTTACCTTGTCAAAGTTACATTCTCTTGATTTTTCAAAGCTCATTTTGAATTTCTTCCGTGAAATGCAAGAGTTGGAATATGTCAGTAGTGTTTTGTCGTAGTTTACCATGTCACAGTTACATTCTCTTAATTTTTCACAGTTCATTTTGAATTTCTTTCACGAAATGCAAGAGTTGGAATATTTCAGTAGTGTTTTATCGTGGTTTACCTTGTCAAGGTTACATTCTCTTGATTTTTCAAGGTTCGTTTTGGATTTCTTTCCTTGAAATGCAAGAGTTGGAATATTTCAGTAGTGTTTTGTCGTGGTTTACCTTGTCACAGTTACATTCTCTTGATTTTTCAAAGTTCATTTTGGATTTCTTTCATTGAAATGCAAGAGTTAGAATATTTCAGTAGTGTTTTGTCGTGGTTTACCTTGTCACAGTTACATTCTCTTGATTTTTCAGAAGTTCGTTTTTGGATTTCTTTCGTTGAAATGCAAGAGTTGGAATATTTCACTAGTGTTTTGTTATGGTTTACCTTGTCACAGTTACATTCTCTTTATTTTTCAAAGTTCATTTTGGATTTTTTTTTTCCTTGATATGCAAGAGTTTGAATATTTCAGTAGTGTTTTGTCGTGGTTTACCTTGTCACAGTTAAATTCTCTTGATTTTTCAAAGTTGATTTTGGATTTTTACATTCTCTTGATTTTTCAAAGTTCATTTTGGATTTCTTTCCTTGAAATGCAAGAGTTGGAATTTTTAAGTAGTGTTTTGTTGTGGTTTACCTTGTCACAGTTACATTCTCTTGATTTTTCAAAGTTCATTTTGGATTTCATTCGTTGAAATGCAAGAGTTGCAATATTTCAGTAGTGTTTTGTTGTTCTTTACCTTATCACAGTTACATGCTCTTGATTTTTCAAAGTTCATTTTGAATTTCTTTCGTGAAATGCAAGAGTTGGAATATTTCAGAAGTGTTTTGTCGTGGTTTTCCATGTCACAGTTACGTTCTCTTGATTTTTCAAAGTTCATTTTGAATTTCTTTCATGAAATGCAAGAGTTGGAATATTTCAGTAGTGTTTTATCGTGGTTTACCTTGTCACAGTTACATTCTCTTTATTTTTCAAAGTTCATTTTGGATTTCTTTCCTTGAAATTGCAAGAGTTACAATATTTCAGTAGTGTTTTGTCGTGGTTTACCTTGTCACAGTTACATTCTCTTGATTTTTCAAAGTTCGTTTTGGATTTCTTTCCTTGAAATGCAAGAGTTAGAATATTTCAGTAGTGTTTTGTCGTGGTGTACCTTGTCACAGTTACATTCTCTTGATTTTTCAAAGTTAATTTTTGGATTTCTTTCGTTGAAATGCAAGAGTTGGAATATTTCAGTAGTGTTTTGTTATGGTTTACCTTGTCAAAGTTACATTCTCTTGATTTTTCAAAGTTCATTTTGGATTTTTTTCCTTGATATGCAAGAGTTGGAATATTTCAGTAGTATTTTGTCATGGTTTACCTTGTCACAATTAAATTCTCTTGATTTTTCAAAGTTCATTTTGGATTTTTACATTTTCTTGATTTTTCAAAGTTCATTTTGGATTTCTTTCCTTGTAATGCAAGGGTTGGAATATTTTCAGTAGTGTTTTGTCGTGGTTTACCATGTCACAGTTACATTCTCTTGATTTTTCAAACTTCATTTTGGTTTTTTACATTCTCTTGATTTTTCAAAGTTCATTTTGAATTTCTTTCGTAGAAATGCAAGAGTTGGAATATTTCAGTAGTGTCTTGTTGTGCTTTACCTTGTCACTGTTACATTCTCCTGATTTTTCAAAGTTCATTTTGGATTTCTTTCGTTGAAATGCAGGAGTTGGAATATTTCAGTAGTATTTTGTTGTGCTTTACCTTGTTACAGTTACATTCTCTTGATTTTTCAAAGTTCATTTTGAATTTCTTTCGTGAAATGCAAAAGTTGGAATATTTCAGTAGTGTTTTGTCGTGGTTTACCATATCACTGTTACATGCTCTTGATTTTTCAAAGTTCATTTTGAATTTCTTTCGTGAAATAAAAGAGTTGGAATATTTAAGTAGTGTTTTATCGTGGTTTACCTTTTCACAGTTACATTCTCTTGATCTTTCAAAGTTCTTTTTGGATTTCTTTCCTTTACATCCAAGAGTTGGAATATTTCAGTAGTGTTTTTTCGTGATTTACCTTATCACAGTTACATTCTCTTGATTTTTCAAAGTTTATTTTGGATTTCGTTCCTTGAAATGCAAGAGTTGGAATATTTCAGTAGTGTTTTGTCGTGGTTTGCCTTGCCACAGTTACGTTTTCTTGATTTTTCAAAGTTCGTTTTTGGATTTTTATCGTTGAAATGCAAGAGTTGGAATATTTCAGTAGTGTTTTTGTTATGGTTTACATTGCCACAGTTACATTCTCTTGATTTTTCAAAGTTCATTTTGAATTTCTTTCGTTGAAATGCAAGAGTTGGAATATTTCAGTAGTGTTATGTCGTGGTTTACCTTGTCACAGTTACATTCTCTTAATTTTTCAAAGTTCATTTTGAATTTCTTTCATTGAAATGCAAGAGTTGGAATATTTCAGTAGTTTTTTGTCGTGGTTTACCTTGTCACAGTTACATTCTCATGATTTTTCAAAGTTCATTTTTGAATTTCTTTCATTGCATTGCAAAAGTTGGAATATTTCAATAGTGTTATGTCGTGGTTTACCTTATCACAGTTACATTCTCTTGAATTTTCAAAGTTCATTTTAAATCTCTTTCATTGAAATGTAAGAGTTGGAATTTTTCAGTAGTGTTATGTCATGGTTTACATTGTCACAGTTACATTCTTTTAATTTTTCAAAGTTAATTTTGAATTTTTTGCGTTGAAATGCATGAGTTGGAATATTTCAGTAGTGTTTTGTAGTGGTTTACCTTGTCGCAGTTACATTCTCTTGATTTTTCAAAGTTCATTTTGGATTTCTTTCCTTAAAATGCAAGAGTTGGAATATTTCAGTAGTGTTTTGTCGTGGTTTACCTTGTCACAGTTACATTCTCTTGATTCTACAAAGTTCAATTTTGTATTTCATTCGTTGAAATGCAAGAGTTGGAATATTTCAGTAGAGTTTTGTTATGGTGTACATTGTCAAACTTACATTATCTTGACTTTTCAAAGTTTATTTTGGATTTTTTTCCTTGATATGCAAGAGTTGGAATATTTCAGTAGTATTTTGTCATGGTTTACCTTGTCACAATTAAATTCTCTTGATTTTTCAAAGTTCATTTTGGATTTTTACATTCTCTTGATTTTTCAAAGTTCATTTTGAATTTCTTTGATTGAAATGAAAGAGTTGGATTATTTCAGTAGTGTCTTGTCATGCTTTACCTTGTCACAGTTACATTCTCTTAATTTTTCAAAGTTGATTTTGAATTTTTTTTTCGTTGAAATTCATGAGTTGGTATATTTCAGTAGTGTCTTGTTGTGCTTTGCCTTGTCACAGTTACATTCTCTTGATTTTTTTTATAAGTTAATTTTAGGTTTATTTCATTGAAATGAAAGAGTTGGAATATTTCAGTAGTGTTTTGTTGTGCTTTACCTTATCACAGTTACATGCTCTTGATTTTTCAAAGTTCATTTTGAATTTCTTTCGTGAAATGCAAGAGTTGGAATATTTCAGAAGTGTTTTGTCGTGGTTTTCCATGTCACAGTTACGTTCTCTTGATTTTTCAAAGTTCATTTTGAATTTCTTTCATGAAATGCATGAGTTGGATTATTTCAGTAGTGTTTTATCGTGATTTACCCTGTCACAGTTACATTCTCTTGATTTTTTAAAGTTCATTTTGGATTTCTTTCCTTGAAATGCAAGAGTTACAATATTTCAGTAGTGTTTTGTCGTGGTTTACCTTGTCACAGTTACATTCTCTTGATTTTTCAAAGTTCGTTTTGGATTTCTTTCCTTGAAATGCAAGAGTTAGAATATTTCAGTAGTGTTTTGTCGTGGTGTACCTTGTCACAGTTACATTCTCTTGATTTTTCAAAGTTCATTTTTGGATTTCTTTCGTTGAAATGCAAGAGTTGGAATATTTCAGTAGTGTTTTGTTATGGTTTACCTTGTCACAGTTACAAACTCTTGACTTTTCAAAGTTCATTTTGGATTTTTTTCCTTGATATGCAAGAGTTGGAATATTTCAGTAGTGTTTTGTCATGTTTTACCTTGTCACAGTTACATTCTCTTGATTTTTCAAAGTTCATTTTGGATTTTTAAATTTTCTTGATTTTTCAAAGTTCATTTTGGATTTCTTTCCTTGTAATGCAA
Source organism: Artemia sp. Qi Xiang Cuo (assembly GCF_049724085.1). NCBI lineage: Eukaryota > Metazoa > Arthropoda > Branchiopoda > Anostraca > Artemiidae > Artemia > Artemia sp. Qi Xiang Cuo. The sequence continues at coordinate 29,463,457 of NC_142814.1, read as the reverse complement.
GGGTTGGAATATTTTCAGTAGGGTTTTGTCGTGGTTTACCTTGTCACAGTTACATTCTCTTGATTTTTCAAAGTTCATTTTGGTTTTTTACATTCTCTTGATTTTTCAAAGTTCATTTTGAATTTCTTTCGTAGAAATGCAAGAGATGGAATATTTCAGTAGTGTCTTGTTGTGCTTTACCTTGTCACTGTTACATTCTCTTGATTTTTCAAAGTTCATTTTGGATTTCTTTCGTTTAAATGCAAGAGTTGGAATATTTCAGTAGTGTCTTTGTTGTGATTTACCTTGTCACAGTTACATTCTCTTGATTTTTCAAAGTTCATTTTGAATTTCTTTCGTGAAATGCAAGAGTTGGAATATTTCAGTAGTGTTTTGTCGTGGTTTACCATATCACTGTTAAATGCTCTTGATTTTTCAAAGTTCATTTTGAATTTCTTTCGGGAAATGCAAGAGTTGGGATATTTCAGTAGTGTTTTATCGTGGTTTACCTTTTCACAGTTACATTCTCTTGATCTTTCAAAGTTCATTTTGAATTTCTTTCGTGAAATGCAAGAGTTGGAATATTTCAGTGGTGTTTTATCGTGGTTTACCATGTCACAGTTACATTCTCTTGATTTTTCAAAGTTCATTTTGGATTTCTTTCCTTGAAATGCAAGAGTTACAATATTTCAGTAGTGTTTTGTCGTGGTTTACCTTTTCACAGTTACATTCTCTTGATTTTTCAAAGTTCGTTTTGGATTTCTTTCCTTGAAATGCAAGAGTTAGAATATTTCAATAGTGTTTTATCGTGGTTTACCTTGTCACAGTTACATTCTCTTGATTTTTCAATATTCATTTTTGGATTTCTTTCGTTGAAATGCAAGAGTTGGAATATTTCAGTAGTGTTTTGTTATGGTTTACCTTCTCACAGTTACATTCTCTTGATTTTTCAAAGTTCATTTTGAATTTTTTTTTTCCTTGATATGCAAGAGTTGTAATATTTCAGTAGTGTTTTGAAATGTTTTACCTTGTCACAATTAAATTCTCTTGATTTTTCAAAGTTCATTTTGGATTTTTACATTTTCTTGATTTTTCAAAGTTCATTTTGGATTTCTTTCCTTGAAATGCAAGGGTTGGAATATTTTCAGTAGTGTTTTGTCGTGGTTTACCATGTCACAGTTACATTCTCTTGATTTTTCAAAATTCATTTTGGTTTTTTACATTCTCTTGATTTTTCTAAGTTCATTTTGAATTTCTTTCGTAGAAATGCAAGAGATGGAATATTTCAGTAGTGTCTTGTTGTGCTTTACCTTGTCACTGTTACATTCTTTTGATTTTTCAAAGTTCATCTTGGATTTTTTTCGTTGAAATGCAAGAGTTGGAATATTTCAGTAGTATTTTGTTGTGCTTTACCTTGTCACAGTTACATTCTCTTGATTTTTCTAAGTTCTTTTTTAATTTCTTTCGTGAAATGCAAGAGTTGGAATATTTCAGTAGTGTTTTGTCGTGGTTTACCATATCACTGTTACATGCTATTGATTTTTCAAAGTTCATTTTGAATTTCTTTCGGGAAATGCAAGAGTTGGGATATTTCAGTAGTGTTTTATCGTGGTTTACCTTTTCACAATTACATTCTCTTGATCTTTCAAAGTTCTTATTGGATTCCTTTCCTTGAAGTGCAAAATTTGAAATATTTCAGTATTGTTTTTTCGTGATTTACCATGTCACAGTAAAATTCTCTTGATTTTTCAAAGTTTATTTTGGATTCCTTTCCTTTAAATTTAAAATTTGGAATATTTCACTAGTGTTTTTTCGTGGTTTACCTTGCCACAGTGATATTCTCTTGATTTTTCAAAGTTCATTTTTGGATTTCTATCGTTGAAATGCAAGAGTTGGAATATTTCAGTAGTGTTTTTGTTATGGTTTACCTTGTCACAGTTACATTCTCTTGATTTTTCAAAGTTCATTTTGGATTTTTACATTTTCTTGATTTTTCAAAGTTCATTTTGGATTTCTTTCCTTGAAATGCAAGGGTTGGAATATTTTCAGTAGTGTTTTGTCGTGGTTTACCATGTCACAGTTACATTCTCTTGATTTTTCAAAATTCATTTTGGTTTTTTACATTCTCTTGATTTTTCTAAGTTCATTTTGAATTTCTTTCGTAGAAATGCAAGAGATGGAATATTTCAGTAGTGTCTTGTTGTGCTTTACCTTGTCACAGTTACATTCTCTTGATTTTTCAAAGTTCATTTTGGATTTATTTCGTTGAAATGCAAGAGTTCGAATATTTCAGTAGTATTTTGTTGTGCTTTACATTGTTACAGTTACATTCTCTTGATTTTTCAAAGTTCATTTTGAATTTATTTCGTGAAATGCAAGAGTTTGAATATTTCAGTAGTGTTTTGTCGTGGTTTACCTTATCACTGTTACATGCTTTTGATTTTTCAAAGTTCATTTTGAATTTCTTTCGTGGAAATGCAAGAGTTGGGATATTTCAGTAGTGCTTTATCGTGGTTTACCTTTTCACAGTTACATTCTCTTGATCTTTCAAAGTTCTTATTGGATTTCTTTCCTTGAAGTGCAAGAGTTGGAATATTTCAGTAGTGTTTTGTCGTGATTTACCTTATCACAGTTACATTCTCTTGATTTTTCAAAGTTTATTTTGGATTTATTTCATTGAAATGCAAGAGTTGGATTATTTCAGTAGTGTTTTGTCGTGGTTTACCTTGTCACAGTTAAATTCTCTTGATTTTTCAAAGTTCATTTTTGGATTTCTTTCGTTGAAATGCAAGAGTTGGAATATTTCATTAGTGTTTTTGTTATGGTTTACTTTGTCACAGTTACATTCTCTTGATGTTTCAAATTTAATTTTCAATTTCTTTCGGTGAAAAGTAAAAGTTGGAATATTTCAGTAGTATTTTGTTGTGGTTTACCTTGCCACTGTTAAATTCTCTTGATTTTTCAAAGTTCATTTTGAATTTCCTTCGTTGATATGCAAGAGTTGAAATATTTCAGTAGTGTTTTGTTGTGGTTTACCTTGTCACAGTTACATTCTCATGATTTTTCAAAGTTCATTTTGAGTTTCTTTCATTGAAATGCAAGAGTTGGAATATTTCAGTAGCGTTTTTTCATGGTTTACCATGTCACAGTTAAATTCTCATGATTTTTCAAAGTTCGTTTTGGATTTCTTTCATTGAAATGCAAGAGTTGGATTATTTCAGTAGTGTTATGTCGTGGTTTACCTTGTCACAGTTACATTCTCTTAATTTTTCAAAGTTCATTTTGAATTTCTTTCGTTGAAATGCAAGAGTTTGAATATTTCAGTAGTTTTTTTGTCGTGGTTTACCTAGTCACAGTTACATTCTCATGATTTTTCGAAGTTCATTTTGAATTTCTTTCATTGAAAAGCAAGAGTTGGATTATTTCAGTAGTGTTTTGTCATGGTTTACCTTGTCACAGTTACATTCTCTTGATTTTTCAAAGTTCATTTTGGATTTTTTTTCCTTAATATGCAAGAGTTGGAATATTTCAGTAGTGTTTTTTCATGGTTTACCTTGTCACAATTAAATTCTCTTGATTTTTCAAAGTTCATTTTGGATTTTTACATTCTCTTGATTTTTCAAAGTTCATTTTGAATTTCTTTGATTGAAATGCAAGAGTTGGATTATTTCAGTAGAGTTTTGTCATGGTTTACCTTGTCACAGTTACATTCTCTTAATTTTTCAAAGTTGATTTTGAATTTTTTTTTTCGTTGAAATGCAAGAGTTGGAATATTTAATTAGTGTATTGTTGTGCTTTGCATTGTCACAGTTACATTCTATTGATTTTTTTTCAAAGTTCATTTTGGATTTTTTTCGTTGAAATGCAAGAGTTGGAATATTTCAGTAGTGTTTTGTTGTGCTTTACCTTATCACAGTTACATTCTCTTGATTTTTCAAAGTTCATTTTGAATTTCTTTCGTGAAATGCTAGAGTTGGAATATTTCAGTAGTGTTTTGTCGTGGTTTACTATCTCACAGCTACATTCTCTTGATATTTCAAAATTCATTTTGAATTTCTTTCGTAAATGCAAGAGTTGGAATATTTCAGTAGTGTTTTTATCTTGGTTTACATTGTCAAAGTTACATACTCTTGATATTTCAAAGTTCATTTTGGATTTCTTTCCTTCAAATGCAAGAGATGCAATATTTCAGTAGTGTTTTGTCGTGGTTTACCTTTTCACAGTTACATTCTCTTGATTTTTCAAAGTTCGTTTTGGATTTCTTTCCTTGAAATGCAAGAGTTAGAATATTTCAGTAGTGTTTTGTCGTGGCTTACCTTGTCACAGTTACATTCTCTTGATTCTTCAAAGTTCATTTTTGGATTTCTTTCGTTTAAATGAAAGAGTTGGAATATTTCAGTAGTGTTTTGTTATGGTTTACCTTGTCAAAGTTACATTCTCTTGACTTTTCAAAGTTCATTTTGGATTTTATTCCTTGATATGCGAGAGTTGGAATATTTCAGTAGTGTTTTGTCATGGTTTACCTTGTCACAATTAAATTCTTTCGATTTTTCAAAGTTCATTCTGGATTTTTACATTCTCTTGATTTTTCAAAGTTCATTTTGGATTTCTTTCCTTAAAATGCAAGAGTTAGAATATTTCAGTAGTGTTTTGTCGTGGTTTACCTTGTCACAGTTACATTCTCTTGATTCTTCAAAGTTCATTTTTGGATTTCTTTCGTTGAAATGCAAGAGTTGGAATATTTCAGTAGTGTTTTGTTATGGTTTACCTTGTCACAGTTACATTCTCTTGATTTTTCAAAGTTCATTTTGGATTTTTTTTCCTTGAAATGCAAGAGTTGGAATATTTCAGTAGTGTTTTGCAATGTTTTACCTTGTCACAATTAAATTCTCTTGATTTTTCAAAGTTCATTTTGGATTTTTACATTTTCTTGATTTTTCAAAGTTCATTTTGGATTTCTTTCCTTGAAATGCAAGGGTTGGAATATTTTCAGTAGTGTTTTGTCGTGGTTTACCATGTCACAGTTACATTCTCTTGATTTTTCAAAATTCATTTTGGTTTTTTACATTCTCTTGATTTTTCTAAGTTCATTTTGAATTTCTTTCGTAGAAATGCAAGAGATGGAATATTTCAGTAGTGTCTTGTTGTGCTTTACCTTGTCACTGTTACATTCTTTTGATTTTTCAAAGTTCATCTTGGATTTTTTTCGTTGAAATGCAAGAGTTGGAATATTTCAGTAGTATTTTGTTGTGCTTTCCTTGTCACAGTTACATTCTCTTGATTTTTCAAATTTTATTTTGAATTTCTTTCGTGAAACGCAAGAGTTGGAATATTTCAGCAGTGTTTTGTCGCGGTTTTCCATATCACTATTACATGCTCTTAGTTTTTCAAAGTTCATTTTATATCTCTTTCGTGAAATGCAAGAGTTGGGATATTTCAGTAGTGCTTTATCGTGGTTTACCTTTTCACAATTACATTCTCTTGATCTTTCAAAGTTCTTATTGGATTTCTTTCCTTGAAGTGCAAAAGTTGAAATATTTCAGTATTGTTTTTTCGTCATTTACCTTATCACAGTTAAATTCTCTTGATTTTTCAAAGTTTATTTTGGATTTCTTTCTTTGAAATGCAAGATTTGGAATATTTCACTAGTGTTTTTTCTTGGTTTACCTTTCCACAGTTATATTCTCTTGATTTTTCAAAGTTCATTTTTGGATTTCTATCGTTGAAATGCAAGAGTTGAAATATTTCAGTAGTGTTTTTGTTATGGTTTACCTTGTCACAGTTACATTCTCTTGATTTTTCAAAGTTCATTTTGAATTTCTTTCATTGAAATGCAAGTGTTGGATTATTTCAGTAGTGTTTTGTCGTGGTTTACCTTGTCACAGTTACATTCTCATGATTTTTCAAAGTTCATTTTGAATTTCTTTCGATGAAATGCAATAGTTTGAATATTTCAGTAGTTTTTTGTCGTGGTTTACCTTGTCACAGTTAAATAATCATGATTTTTCAAAGTTCATTTTGAATTTCTTTCATTGAAATACAAGAGTTGGAATATTTCAGTAGTGTTTTGTCGTGGTTTACCATGTCACAGTTACATTCTCTTTATTTTTCAAAGTTCATTTTGAATTTCTTTAATTGAAATGCAAGAGTTTGATTATTTCAGTAGTGATTTGTCGTGTTTTACCTTGTCAAAGTTACATTCTCTTAATTTTTCAAAGTTCATTTTGAATTTCTTTAATTTAAATGCAGGAGTTGGAATATTTAAGTAGTTTTTTTGTCGTGGTTTACCTAGTCACAGTTACATTCTCATGATTTTTCGAAGTTCATTTTGAATTTCTTTCATTGAAAAGCAAGAGTTGGATTATTTCAGTAGTGTTTTGTCATGGTTTACCTTGTCACAGTTACATTCTCTTGATTTTTCAAAGTTCATTTTGGATTTTTTTTTCCTTAATATGCAAGAGTTGGAATATTTCAGTAGTGTTTTTTCATGGTTTACCTTGTCACAATTAAATTCTCTTGATTTTTCAAAGTTCATTTTGGATTTTTACATTCTCTTGATTTTTCAAAGTTCATTTTGAATTTCTTTGATTGAAATGCAAGAGTTGGATTATTTCAGTAGAGTTTTGTCATGGTTTACCTTGTCACAGTTACATTCTCTTAATTTTTCAAAGTTGATTTTGAATTTTTTTTTCGTTTAAATGCAAGAGTTGGAATATTTCAGTAGTGTCTTGATGTGCTTTACCTTGTCACAGTTACATTCTCTTGATTTTTTTTCAAAGTTCATTTTGGATTTCTTTCGTTGAAATGCAAGAGTTGAAATATATCAGTAGTGTTTTGTTGTGCTTTACCTTGTCACAGTTACAAGCTGTTTATTTTTCAAAGTTCATTTTGAATTTCTTTCTTATAATGCAAGAGTGGAAGTGTTTCTTAAGTGTTTTTTCTTGATTTTATATGGCACAGTTACATTCCCTTGAAATTTCAATGTTAATATTGAATTTCTGTATAGAGATTAGAGACATGGAATATTTAAATGGTATTTTGTCGTGGTTTAACTTTGTCCGGATACATTCTATTGATTTTTCAAATTTAATTTTTGATTTCTTTCCTTCAAATGCAAGAGATGCAATATTTCAGTAGTGTTTTGTCGTGGTTTACCTTTTCACAGTTACATTCTCTTGATTTTTCAAAGTTCGTTTTGGATTTCTTTCCTTGAAATGCAAGAGTTAGAATATTTCAGTAGTGTTTTGTCGTGGCTTACCTTGTCACAGTTACATTCTCTTGACTCTTCAAAGTTCATTTTTGGATTTCTTTCGTTGAAATGCAAGAGTTGGAATATTTCAGTAGTGTTTTGTTATGGTTTACCTTGTTACAGTTACATTCTCTTGATTATTCAAAGTTCATTTTGGATTTTTTTCCTTGATATGCAAGAGTTGGAATATTTCAGTAGTGTTTTGTCATGGTTTACCTTGTCACAATTAAATTCTCTTGATTTTTCAAAGTTCATTTTGGATTTTTAGATTCTCTTGATTTTTCAAACATCATTATAGATTTCGTTCCTTGAAATGCAAGAGTTGGAATATTTTTAGTAGTGTTTTGTCTTTGTTTAACTTGTCAAAGTTAAATTCTCTTGATTTTTCATAGTTCATTTTGGTTTTTTACATTCTCTTGATTTTTCAAAGTTCATTTTGAATTTCTTTCGTATAAATGCAAGAGATGGAATATTTCAGTAGTGTCTTGTTGTGCTTTACCTTGTCACTGTTACATTCTCTTGATTTTTCAAAGTTCATTTTGGATTTCTTTCGTTTAAATGCAAGAGTTGGAATATTTCGGTAGTGTTTTTTTGTGCTTTACCTTGTCACAGTTACATTCTCTTGATTTTTTAAAGTTCATTTTGAATTTCTTTCGTGAAATTCAAGAGTTGGAATATTTCAGTAGTGTTTTGTCGGGGTTTACCATATCACTCTTACATGCTCTTGATTTTTCAAAGTTCATTTTGAATTTCTTTCGTGAAATGAAAGAGTTGGAATATTTCAGTAGTGTTTTATCGTGGTTTACCTTTTCACAGTTACATTCTCTTGATCTTTCAAAAGTTCTTTTTGGATTTCTTTCCTTGAAATACAAGAGTTGGAATATTTCAGAAGTGTTTTGTCGTTGCTTGACTTGCCACAGTTACGTTCTCTTGATTTTTCAAAGTTCGTTTTTTGATTTCTATCATTGAAATGAAAGAGTTGGAATATTTCAGTAGTGTTTTTGTTATGGTTTACCTTGTCACAGTTACATTCTCTTGATTTTTCAAAGTGCATTTTGAATTTCTGTCGTTGAAATGCAAGAGTTGGAATATTTCAGTAGTGTTTTGTCATGGTTTACCTTAACACAGTTACATTCTCTTGATTTTTCAAAGTTCATTTTGAATTTCTTTTATTGAAATGCAAAAGTTGGAATATTTCAGTAGTGTTTTGTCGTGGTTTACCAGGTCACAGTTACATTCTCTTGATTTTTCAAAGTTCATTTGAATTTCTTTCATTGAAATGCAAGAGTTGGATTATTTCAGTAGTGGTATGTCGTGGTTTACCTTGTCACAGTTACATTCTCTTGATTTTTCAAAGTTCATTTTGGATTTCTTTCGTTGAAATGCAAGAGTTGGAATATTTCAGTAGTGTTTCATCGTGGTTTACCATGTCACAGTTACATTCTCTTGATTTTTCAAAGTTCATTTTGAATTTCTTTCATTGAAAAGCAAGAGTTGGATTATTTCAGTAGTGTTTTGTTGTGGTTTACCTTGTCACAGTTACATTCTCTTGGTTTTTCAAAGTTCATTTGAATTTCTTTCGTTGAAATGCAAGAGTTGGAATATTTCAGTAGTGTTTTGTCGTGCTTTACCGTGTCACAGTTACATTCTCTTAATTTTTTCAAAGTTCATTTTGAATTTCTTTCGTTGAAATGCAAGAATTTGAATATTTCAGTAGTGTTTTGTTGGGGTTTACCTTGTCACAGTAACATTCTCATGATTTTTCGAACTATTATTTGGACTTCTTTCATTGAAATGCAAGAGTTGGAATATTTCAGTAGTGTTTTTTTGTGCTTTCCCTTCTCACAGATACATTCTCTTGATTTTTCAAAGTTTATTTTGGATTTTCTTTGGTTGAAATGCAAGAGTTAGAATATTTCGGTAGTGTTTTTGTCGTGGTTTACCTTGTCACAGTTACATTCTCTTGATTTTTTCAAAGTTCATTTTGAATTTCTTTCGCGAAATGCAAGAGTTGGAATATTTCAGTAGTGTTTTTGTCGTGGTTTACCTTGTCACAGTTACATTCTCTTGATTTTCCAAAGTTCATCTTGAATTTCTTTCGTTGAAATGCAAGAGTTGGAATATTTCAGTAGTGTTTTGTCGTGGTTTACCATGTCACACTTACATTTTCTTGATTTTTCAAAGTTCATTTTGGATTTCTTTCGTTGAAATGCAAGAGTTGGAATATTTCAGTAGTGTTTTGTTGTTCTTTACCTTGTCACAGTTACATTCTCTTGATTTTTCAAAGTTTATTTTGGATTTCTCTCGTAAAATACAAGAGTTGGAATATTTCAGCAGTGTTTTGTCGTGGTTTACCATGTCACAGTTACACCCACTTGATTTTTCAAAGTTCATTTTGAATTTCTTTCCTACGTACGCGCGCGTACGTAGGAAAGAAATTCAAAATGAACTTTGAAAAATCAAGAGAATGTAACTGTGACAAGGTAAAGCACAACAAAACACTACTGAAATATTCCAACTCTTGCATTTTACGAGAGAAATCCAAAATGAACTTTGAAAAATCAAGAGAATTTATCTTTGACAATTTAAAGCACAACCAAACATTACTGAAATATTCCAACTCTTGCATTTCAACGAAAAGATTCCATAATAATCTTTGAAAAATCAAGAGAATATAATTGTGACAAGGTAAAGCATAACAAAACACATTTCAATGAAAGAAATCCAAAATGAACTTTTAAAAATCAAGAGAATGTAACTGTGACACGGTAAACACAACAAAACACTACTGAAATATTCCAACTCTTGCATTTCAATGAAAGAAATTCAAAATGAACTTTGAAAAATCAAGAAAATGTAATTGTGACAAGGTAAAGCACAACAAAAAACTACTGAAATATTCACTCTTGCATTTCAATGAAATAAATTCAAATGAACTTTGAAAAATTAAGAGAATTTAACTGCGACAAGGTAAACCATGACAAAACACTACTGAAATATTCCAACTCTTGCATTTCAATGAAAGAATTTTAAAATGAACTTATGAAAAATCAAGAGAATGTAACTGTGACAAGGTAAACCACGACAAAACACTACTGAAATAATCCAACTATTATATTTAAACGAAAGAAACTCGAAATTAACTTTGAAAAATCAAGAGAATGTAACTGTGATATGGTAAACCATGACAAAACACTACTGAAATAATCCAACTCTTCCATTTCAATTAAAGAAATTCGAAATTAACTTCGAAAAATCATGAGAATGTAACTGAGACAAGGTAAACCACGACAAAACACTACTGAAATATTCCAACTCTTGCATTTCAACGAAAAAAAATCAAAATGAACTTTAAAAAATTAAGAGAATGTAACTGTGACAAGGTAAACCACGACATAATACTACTGAAATAATCCAACTTTTGTATTTTAAAGAAAGAAATTCAAAATGAACTTTGAAAAATCAAGAGAATGTAACTTTGACATGGTAAACCATAACAAAACACTACTGAAATATTCAAACTCTTGCATTTCAACGAAAGAAATACAAAATGAACTTTGAAAAATCAAGAGATTGTAACTGTTATATGGTGAATAGTGTAGTGTAACTACAGACGTATTCTAACGTGTGCGTTTATATTAAAGTAATCCAAAATGAACACTGACAATTAAAGAGAAGGTCACTGTAGGAGAGCAAACTGAGAAGAAATCCTGCAAGATCATCCCGTGTATTACATTTCGCCAAATCAAATCAACAAATAAAATTGAAAAATCAAGAAAATGTAACTCTGACTAGGTAAACCATAACAAAAACACTATTGAAATATTCTAACTCTTGCATTTCACGAAAGAAATTCAAAATGAACTTAAAAAAATCAAGAGTATGTAACTTTGACAAGGCAAAGCACAACAAAACAATACTGACATATTTCAACTCTTGCATTTCAACGAAAGAAATCCAAAATGAACTTTGAAAAATCAAGAGAATGTAACAGTGACAAGGTAAAGCACAGCAAGAAACTATTGAAATATTCCATCTCTTGCATTTCAACGAAAGAAATTCAAAATGAACTTTGAAAAAATCAAGAGAATGTAAAAATCCAAAATGGAACTTTGAAAAATCAAGAGAATGTAACTGTGACAAGGTAAACCACGACAAAACACTACTGAAAATATTCCAACTCTTGCATTTCAATCAAAGAAATTCAAAATGAACTTTGAAAAATCAAGAGAATGTAAAAATCCAAAATGAACTTTGAAAAATCAAGAGAATTTAATTGTGACAAGGTAAACCATGACAAAACACTACTGAAATATTCCAACTCTTGCATTTCAATGAAAGAAATTCAAAATGAACTTTGAAAAATCAAGAGAATGTAAATGTGATATGGTAAACCACGACAAAACACTACTGAAATATTCCAACTCTTGCATTTCAATGAAAGAAATTCAAAATGAACTTTGAAAAATCAAGAGAATGTAACTGTGACAAGGTAAACCATGACAAAACACTACTGAAATATTCCAACTCTTACATTTCAACGAAAGAAATTCAAAATGAACTTGGAAAAATCAAGAGAATGTAACTGTGACAAGGTAAACCATAACAAAAACACTACTGAAATATTCCAACTCTTGCATTTCACGAAAGAAATTCAAAATGAACTTTAAAAAAATCAAGAGAATGTAACTGTGACAAGGCAAAGCACAACAAAACACTACTGAAATATTTCAACTCTTGCATTTCAACGAAAGAAATCCAAAATGAACTTTGAAAAATCAAGAGAATGTAACAGTGACAAGGTAAAGCACAGCAAGAAACTATTGAAATATTCCATCTCTTGCATTTCAACGAAAGAAATTCAAAAAGAACTTTGAAAAAATCAAGAGAATGTAAAAATCCAAAATGAACTTTGAAAAATCAAGAGAATTTAACTGTGACAAGGTAAATCATGACAAAACACTACTGAAATAATCCAACTCTTGCATTTCAATGAAAGAAATTCAAATGAACTTTGAAAAATTAAGAGAATTTATCTGTGACAAGATAAACCATGAAGAAACACTACCGAAATGATCCAACTCTTGCATTTCAATGAAAGAAATTCAAAATAAACTTTGAAAAATCAAGAGAATGTAACTGTGACAAGGTAAACTACGACAAAACACTACTGAAATAATCCGACTCTTGCATTTCAATGAAAGAAATTCAAAATGAACTTTGAAAAATCAAGAGAATGTAACTGTGACAAGGTAAACCACGACAAAACACTACTGAAATATTCCAACTCATGCATTTCAACGAAAGAAATCCAAAATAAACTTTGAAAAATCAAGAGAATGTAACTGTGACATGGTAAACCATGACAAAACACTACTGAAATAATCCAACTCTTGCATTTCAATGAAAGAAATCCAAAATGAACTTTGAAAAATCATGAGAATGTAACTGTGACAAGGTAAACCACGACAAAACACTACTGAAATATACGAATTCTTGCATTTCAACGAAAGAAATTCAAAATGACCTTTGAAAAATTAAGAGAATGTAACTGTGACATGGTAAACCAGGACAAAACACTACTGAAATATTCCAACTCTTGCATTTCAATGAAAAAAATTCAAAATGAACTTTGAAAAATCAAGAGAATGTAACTTTGGCAATTTAAACCATGACAAAAAACTACTTATATATTCTAACTCGCTAATTTTAACAAAACAAATTCAAAAATGAGCATTGAAAAATCAATGAAATGTAACAGTGACAAGGTAAACCACAACAAAAATACTACTGAAATATTCAATCTTTTACATTTCAACAAAAGAAATCCAAAATAAAATTTAAAAAATCAAGAGAATATAAAAATCCAAAATGAACTTTGAAAAATCAAGAGAATTTAATTGTGACAAGGTAAACCATGACAAAATACTACTGAAATATTCCAACTCTTGCATATCGAGGAAAAAAATCCAAAATGAACTTTGAAAAATCAAGAGAATGTAACTTTGACAAGGTAAACCATAACAAAACACTACTGAAATATTCTAACTCTTGCTTTTCAACGAAAGAAATCCAAAAATGAACTTTGAATAATCAAGAGAATGTAACTGTGACAAGGTAAACCACGACAAAACACTACTGAAATATTACAACACTAGCATATCAAGGAAAAAAATCCAAAATGAACTTTGAAAAATCAATATAATGTAACTAAGACAAGGTAAACCATGATAAAACACTACTGAAATATGCCAACTCTTGCATTTCATGAAAGAAATTCAAAATGAACTTTGAAAAATCAAGAGAATGTAACTGTGACAAGGTAAAGCACAACGAGACACTACTTAAATATTCCAACTCTTGCATTTCAATGAAATAAATACAAAATGAACTTTGAAAAAAATCGAGAGAATGTAACTGTGACAAGGTAAAGCACAACAAGACACTACTGAAATATTCCAACTCTTGCATTTCAACTAAAAAAAATTCAAAATGAACTTTGAAAAATTAAGAGAATGTAACTGTGACAAGGTAAACCATGACAAAACACTGCTGAAATAATCCAACTCTTGCATTTCAATGAAAGAAATTCAAAATGAACTTTGAAAAATCAAGGAAATGTAAAAATCCAAAATGAACTTTGAAAAATCAAGAGAATGTAACTGTGACAAGGTAAACCACGACAAAACACTACTGAAATATTCCAACTCTTGCATTTCAAGGAAATAAATCCAAAATGAACTTTGAAAAATCAAGAGAATGTAACTGCGACAAGGTAAACCACGACAAAACACTACTAAAAATATTCCAACTCTTGCATTTCAACGAAAGAAACCCAAAATGAACTTTGAAAAATCAAGAGAGTGTAACTGTGACAAGGTAAACCATGAAAAAACACTACTCAAATAATCCAACTCTTGCATTTCAATGAAAGAAATTC